>NC_029785.2:55575275-55579771 GCF_000816755.2 Arachis ipaensis
AGAGGAACTCAAACCAACACAACCCAAGAAGCAACCAAAATCACAACCAGCAGCAGACTAACCAAAACCCCTACAGAAAGCCTCAAAACAACTGCCCCAACCTCAACCAATACCAATCTAATAACCAACCCACCAACCAAAATGCCTACCATCCACCACCCACATCTCATAACCCACCTCAAGTATCACCTGAAGCCCAAAGAATCACTCACTTGGAGGCCATGATAGACAAAATGTTGAAACACCAGGAAATGGTAACCAAGAATCAGGAAGCCTCCCTGAAGAGCCTAGAGAGGCAGATTGGGCAACTCTCCAAGCAAGTATCTGTTGAGAGACCTTCAAACTCACTGCCCAGTGACACAATTCCAAATCCCAAGAAGGAATGCAAGGCAATACAATTAAGGAGTGGGAGAACATTGATAAGCAACAATGACACTACAAGGAAGCAAGCAGAGAACATCAAAGAGCCAACGGGGGATGAGAATCAAACAAAGGCAGATGAGGCTAAGGAGCAAGTTGTGATGCCAAACAAAAGTACTGAGAAACTTAAAGAGAAGGATAACCAGCCACATAGCTCAAAGGAAGTAACCCAGGGACAGCAGCAAATAGGAAAAAGCATCACACCTCCATTGCCATATCCCCAGAGGTTCAACAAAGAGGTTAAAGACCAGTATTTTCACAAATTCCTTGAGATTTTTAAGAAGCTGGAAATCAATATTTCCTTGGCTGAAGCACTTGAGCAAATACCTCTATATTCCAAATTTCTGAAGGATCTTATCAACAAGAAAAGAAGCTGGGATGAGAAAGAAACCATAATGATTACTGAAGAATGCAGAGCCTTGATTCAAAAGGGGCTTCCTCCCAAGCTTGAGGACCCAGGGAGCTTCCTGTTGCCTTGCACCATTGGGGAATTGACCATCACTAAAGCAATGTGCGATCTCGGAGCAAGTATTAACTTAATACCATCCTCCTTAGTGAAAAAGCTACATATAGAGGAGGTCAAACCAGTACAAATGTCTCTGGAGCTGGTAGACAAGTCAATGGTATACCCCAGGGGTGTAATTGAAAATCTTTTGGTTAAGGTGGACAGTTTTATATACCCTGCTGATTTTGTGGTTCTAAAATCAAACGATGATGATGGTGACTCTGTTATACTGGGAAGGCCATTCTTGGCCACTGCTAGAGCTCTCATAGACGTAAAGGAAGGGGAATTAACTCTCAGAATGCATGACCAGAGTGTCACTCTGAAGGTTTTACCAGAGGCACAATTTAGCAAGGAGAAGAAAGACTATATGAAAAATGACCAGGAAAGTCACAGCAACATCCCAATGCTAAGGATTGTGCAAACTGATGAAAAAGCCCAAGAGGATATTAGAGTATTGGCCACTGAGAAGAGAGGTCCCCAAGGAAAACCTACGGCCAGAAAAGAAAGAACAACAAAAGGAAAGATGAAACGCAGAAACAAAGCAAAAAGGGGTTGGAAGAACAGAAAGATTCCAACAGAAGGGCTTTCCAAAGGTGACAAAGTGCAACTGATATATCAACAGCTGGGGGCAAATCAACAAACCGAGGATTACTACACTGTCAGCAACATACTATCATTAGAGCATGCTGAAATTGAACACCAGAAAACAAAGAAGAGGATCACGGTCAGAGGAGACAAATTGAGGCCCTACAAGCACCAACCACCATAAAAGAAAGCCTCAATGTCAAGCTAATGACAATAAAAGAGCGCTCCATGGGAGGCAACCCATGCTTTAAATGTCATTTTAAATTCAATAAGTTATGATCAATTGAGCATGAATTCTTTTCTCTTTTCATGAATATGTCCACTGACTGCATGCACTATTTTGAAACATATGCTAAGTTTGGTGTGCCTTCAAGCACACTAAACCAATGTTATAAATAATTCCATTTTGCATGTTTGGAGTATCTTGACAAAGCATATGGCCGAACACTAAGTTTGGTGTCCACATAGCTTCATGAAAAGTAGAAACTCATGCATCAATAATCATACAATTGTTGTTTTTCAAAATCTTATAAATAAAAAAAAAATTTCTTTTCCGGTAATGAAGGTATTAATTGTGATGTACCCTTTGACAAGAAACAAGTTTGGTGTTCATCAAACCTTGATGCACCGATTTAGGGATACAATTGATCCTTCATGAAAAAAAAAAGAGAAAAAGAAAGTATGATGAAAACAATTCTTATGAACATTTAACATTTGAATCTCACTAATTAATAGCAAGTCCGGTCTCAATTTCTTTTTGCTCCAAACACACATCAAACTCTCCAACATTCTTCACACTCCTTCTCAACCAACCAAGTGACCATGGCCTCCTCCTCAAGAACCAAACGAAGAAAAGGAAAAGATCCCATAGTGGAGGAAGACACACATGAATATGACCAACGGAGGTTCAAGTCTTGGTTTCATCAAATGAAAATTCAATGGATGAACGAGAAAAGAATCTATCCTGAAATTCCATTCTTGTTGCCGGATGATGGATGTCAAGAAATGAAGGACAAAATCCGGAAGAGGAGGTGGGAGGAACTTGCATCACCAGCCACCCGAATCAATGCCAATATCATAAGAGAGTTATATGCAAATGTCCCAAGGCTTGACATGCGTGAGCCCCCAACGTACAAGAGCTATGTGCGGGGGGTGGAAGTAGACTTTAGCCCGGATGCAATCAAGAAAGTCTTGAAACTAAAGTCAGTCCGCTTTGATGAACCGGGATACCAACAAAGATTGAATGAGGATCAGGATTATGAGGAGATTGCGAGAGACATTTGTTTTCAGAACTCAGAGTGGGAAGGAGATAACAAGAACAGATACAAGTTTCTGAAGAGATGTAACCTCACTCCGGAAGCAAAAGGATGGTATAAGTTGATGAAAAGATCAATTCTGGGCACAGTGAACACCTCAGAAGTTAACAGGGAGAGAGCCGTGATGCTGCATTGCATCATTGTGGGAGAAGAGATAAGAGTTCATGAAAGAAGAACCAATGGAAGAAGATGAGCCACACATAGAAGAAGAGCCACAAGAGGAGGAGGAACAACCACACTTTTTCCCACATGGCAATATGGATATGACTCAAATGCAAGAAGCAATAGGAAGATTGTCACAACAGTACACGAGAATCCAAGAAAGGCAAGAGGAATACCATTCTCTGTACATGAAAAACCAACAAGCACAAGAAGAAAGGGAGCTAAGAATAATGAACAAACAAAGTGAATTCGAGTCAAGATTCCTTGTGATGCAAGAAGAACATGCTTTTCAATCTCATGAATCTTTTGGGAAGTTGGAACAAATGCAAGCTGAAAATTTGAAGGCTCTCAAAGAGTTCACAACACTCCAAGATGCAAGGTATGAAGTACAAGCCGATTACAACATCAATAGCCAAATCAAACTGAACTATATTGGAGAACATTTGCACAACATGGATCCGGCGTTCCCAACTTTTGATGAATTCTTCAAAAAGAGAAGTGAGGTAGAAGTAAGCAGGGCTATGAGACTTGAAGATAGAGTGGAGGAGGCTATGAATAAGGCTGGCTTTTGGCAAGGTCAACAGGCACCAAACACGGATGGTGGGAACAATAGCAGCCAAGTGTATGAAAGGAGAAAGAAAAAGCATGACAAATGAAAGGTGGACTTGCTCCTTATTCATCACTACAAAATCTATCTGTTCTAAGTTGTCTTTGCATCTTTAAGTAGTTCTTTAAAAGTCTTTGCATTATGTTTGTTTCTTTTAAAATAAGTAAGCTAGTCTATGTGTGTGCTTGTGTGTTTACTTTCACTGAACAAAAAGTATGTTTTGTCCCATGCATCTTTAAGTTCAATAAAAGAAAAAGTTTGAATGTGAAGCAAGATAGTCTCTGTTAGATAGAAGTAGAATAAAAGTAAGTGGTGGTATGTGTGTGATTGTATAATAGCTCACTTTTAATGAATAAAGAGCCAGGATATCTCCTTCTAAGCAAAGAGTGGCCTACTGTCTATGAATCTCAATTAAATAAAAAAAAAATTCCTTGGTTAGAAAGAAAAACAAAAAGAAGGAAAGAAAAAAAAGATAGCCAAAAAGTGGCAGAACAAAAGGAAACAAAAAGAAACAAAGCTGGACACCAATAGCTTGAACTTTAAAATATATGCCTGTGATGTCTTTGTACTAGGATCTGCTTGGATTAGTAAGCTCTTAGGAGTGCATCAACACTCGGTGACTTGGGTTAACTAATCCGGGATCATCAGCTGAAAGTCCACTATCAAGAGCAACCTAACTACAAGGAATTTAGTAACCCAAAGAGGTGCTGGGCATCAATGTTTTAAGAAGGAATGTGAGCCAAGTGTCAATGGTGAATAATGTGTCAAGTATAAAGAAAAGAAAATGAACTTGCTACACATGACACTCAAATAAAGCTTATAAACAAAGTAATAGCCAAGGATAAAGGAATAATGAGAGGTCATAGCAGTATATCACTCGAAGCTTGAAGGAGACTTTCTA
>NC_029785.2:55579857-55637359 GCF_000816755.2 Arachis ipaensis
AAGTTAGCCCCAACGTTAGCCCCCTAACTTGGAGGCTAACGTTGGAACTTGAAAATCACTCCCTGGATACCAAAAGTTTGCGCCAACGTTAGCCCCCTAACTTTGAGGCTAACGTTGGCACATGAAATTCTCCCCTGGGCACCAAAAGTTTGTGCCAACGTTAGCCCCCTAACTTTGAGGCTAACGTTGGCATGAAGAAAACCTCCCTGGGAGCAAAAGTTTGCGCCAACGTTAGCCCCCTAACTTTGAGGCTAACGTTGGCACATGAACATCACAAGGAGGAGCAAAAGTTTGCGCCAACGTTAGCCCCCTAACTTGGTGGCTAACGTTGGCGCCACAAGTATACAAGGCAAGGCCAACGTTAGGGCCAAAGTTAGACCCCTAACGTTGGCACCAACGTTCATATCAGCAAAGTGGTGTTAGCTGATGTGAAAAGTTGGAGCAAAAGTTACCCCTAACTTTTGCTCAAACTTTTGGTCCAACTTTTGCAAAATTCAAACCCGGTTCAATTGGTTCGCTTTGGTTCTTCTCCAAACTTCAAGAGCAATCAACCAAGGCCTCTTTCAACCCAATTCCACCAAGAGCAAAGGCCCAACTCAAGGCTTGAAGATCATTGGAAGAAAGTGTATAAATAGGATAGAATTCAAGTTCTTCGGGGAGCTTTCTTTTGGAATTTTCATAATAGTTTTCGGAGAGCTTTTGAATTGGAGCGATCTTTAATTTCTTTGTCTCGGGGAAGGAGAATTCACTTCTCTTCCTCTCAGTTTTATTGCTTTCAATTTCTATTACAATTGTCTTGGATCTTGGGTTGAAGAATTGAAGAAATTCTGTTTTAATCTCATCCTTAGATCTCTCTGTTTATTTACTGCAATTGAATTTCCGTTTCTGTTACTTGATTCTCATCTACCTTTCTTGCAATTTACAATTTCCTTTGCAATTGTTCTTGTTGGATCTAGGAAGGCATTGAGATCTAGACTTGGTTTTCTAGTCTCTGGGTCCTGAGATCTAAATTCCCAATTTACATTTTGTTGCTTACTTTCAATGTTCATTTACTTTACTGCTTCAAGATCCGATTCAACCCAAACCTTCTTCTACTTCTCTGCTTGCTGCAAATTTACTTTTCCTTGTTTAATTTCTGCAAATCCAACTCCCAATCCCCTTTACATTTCGAGCCATTTACATTTCTTGCACTTTAAGATTCCGCAATTTACATTTTTTGCACTCTAAGTTTCTGCCATTTAATTTCTTGTTCTTTAAGATTCAGCAATTTAATTCCCTGCTCTCTTTACTTCCATGCAATTTAATTTCTGCAAATCATAAATCACCCAACCAAAACTTGATTCGCTTGACTAAATCAACCACTAAACTAAAATTGCTCAATCCTTCAATCCCTGTGCGATCGACCTCACTCCCGTGAGTTTTTATTACTTGATACGACCCGGTGCACTTGCCGGTTAGAATTGTGTGTTTTGGAAGAAATTTATTTTTCCTCCAAAATATCTCATCAACCACTATCTTTGAACCTAGCAAATAAGATCTGAATTTATCTAAAGCATGAACAATAGCTAGGAGTTCTTTTTCAGTAGTGGTATAGTTGGATTGTGCTGCATCTAGTGTCTTAGAAGAGTAAGCAATGACAAAGTGGAGTTTACCATCGCGCTGTGCAAGCGCGGCACCTACAGCATGGTTTGACGCATCGCACATTATCTCAAATGGCAACGTCCAGTTGGGGCCTCGCACAATTGGTGCCGTGGTAAGAACTCTCCTTAGCTCTTCAAAAGCTTTTACACATTCACTATCAAACTCAAAATCCACATCTTTTTGGAGTAGGCGCGATAATGACAAAGCAATCTTGCTAAAGTCCTTGATAAAGCACCTATAAAATCCTGCATGTCCCAAAAACGAGCGAACCTCCCTCACGGATGAGGGGTGAGGCAAAGTGGTGATAACATCGACCTTGGCCGGGTCTACAAAAATGCCTTCATGAGATACTACATGTCCTAACACTATACCTTGTTGTACCATAAAGTGACATTTTTCAAAATTTAAGACAAGGTTAGTGTCAACACATCTAGCTAGGACCTTGGTCAAGTTCTCTAAACAACAGTTGAATGAAGTACCATAAATGCTGAAGTCATCCATAAAGACTTCCAGACAATTCTCCATTAGATCGGAGAAGACACTCGTCATGCACCGCTGAAAAGTAGCGGGTGCGTTACATAGTCCAAATGGCATCCTTTTATAGGAAAAGGTGCCAAATGGACAAGTAAACGTGGTCTTCTCCTGATCTTCAGGAGCAATATGTATCTGGAAGTAGCCAGTAAACCCATCAAGAAAGCAGTAGTGAGATTTACCTGCCAAGCAATCTAGCATCTGATCGATGAAGGGTAAGGGGTAATGGTCCTTCCGAGTGGCGGCATTCAATCTTCTGTAGTCAATACATACTCGCCACGCATTTTGTACTCTTTTAGTGACCATTTCACCATCGTCCTTCTTGACCGTTGTGATGCCCGACTTCTTGGGGACAACCTGAACCGGGCTCACCCACTCACTGTCGGAGATTGGGTATATGATATCCGCATCCAGTAATCGGGTGACCTCTTTCTTCACTACATCAAGGATGGTTGGATTGAGCCTCCTTTGCAGTTGCCTAATCGGCTTAGCTCCATCTTGGAGAAATATCCTATGCATGCACTTGCGGGGGTCAATTCCCACAATATCCGCCAAGCTCCATCCTATTGCTTTCTTGTACTTTCTTAGAACATCTAGGAGCTTTCCCTCTTCATCACTTGAGAGCTCACTAGCAATAATGACCGGAAACCTTTGGTTATCCTCTAAGAAAGCATACTTCAAATGAGATGGAAGGGGCTTCATTTCACTTTTTGTCTCAAGATGAGGTTCCTTTTCATCAAGCTCATGGGACTCATTCTTGACAACTTCCTCATGTTCATCCTCTTGGTCATCCGTCTCCTCAACAATGGGGTAGCACAACTTGTCATGGTCTTCTTCTTGCACTTCCGCTACCACTTCATCAATCACATCACATCGGAGCACGGAATGTTCTTCGGGAGGATATTTCATGGCTTCCTCTAAATTGAACTTGATAATCTTGCTTCCAACCCCAAAGGAATATATACCGGTGAAGGCATCTAACTTGAATTTGGAGGTTTTGAGGAAGGGTCTACCAAGTAGAACGAAGGATGAGCTTCTATTTTCTGCTGGAGGTATTTCAAGGATGTAAAAGTCAACCGGAAAAACCAAATCCTTAATTGCCACAAGTACATCTTCCACTATCCCCATCACTGTGATTACACTTTTATCGGCTAAGGCAAACCTCGCCGCCGACTTCTTCAATGGAGTTAAATTCAACCGCACATAGATAGAAAGTGGCATGATGCTTACACAAGCTCCCAAGTCACGCATACAATCATGAAGAGTGTGTCCACCAATACAATAAGACACTAAGTACGGCCCAGGGTCACCACATTTTCTTGGAATAGGTTCTATCAAGGAAGAAATTGAACTACCCAAGGATAATGTCTCCAATTCTCCTATCCTATCCTTGTGTGTACACAAGTCTTTCAAAAATTTTGCATACTTTGGAATTTGTTGAATAGCATCAAGGAGTGGTATGGTTACCTCAACCTTTTTGAACACTTGAAGCATGTTCAAATCAAATTCCGGTGTTTTCTTCGCCTTCTTCACCATGGAAGGAAATGGGATAGGAATGGACTCATCCACTATAGCTTTCCTCTTGGGTTCCTTGAGGTTAACTCCCTCTTCTTCATGCCTTTTGTCTACCACCTCTTCTTCATGTGGAGCTTCAACAACTACCTCTTCCTCATGAGTTTCTCCTATGACCCTTAGAGGTATCTCCTCTAATGTAGTCCCCAACCGTAGAGTGATGGCGTTGAGACCGCCTCTTGGGTTTGGTTGGGGTTGGGATGGAAGGTTAGAGGAACTTGAGGGTTGGTTGGTGTTGTTATTAGGTGTTGGTGGTTGGCTTGACATGTTCATCTTTGAAAGCATGTTGGTGAGGTTGGCCAATTGAGTATTCAAGGCCTCGAATTGACCCTTGTTGCTCTCATCTCGTTTTTTCATGGCAGCTCTAAGCTCATCAACTTGATTGTTGGAAGACAGAGGAGTTTGGTTTTGGTTTTGTTGTCTATGGTGTGGTGCTTGGTACTTGGTGTAGTTGTTTTAGTTTTGGTTGGAGTGGCCTTGGTTGGCTTGGTAGTTGGAGTTGTTATGGTGGTATTGGGATGAAGATTGGTTGTTGTTGTGATGAGAAGGAGAGTTGTTCCACCTTTGGTTTTGATTGCTTCCTTGTGCATTATCCCTCCACCCTTGATGTTGATTACCACCTTGATGGTAATTGTTTTGACCTTGAGGAGGGTAGGGTGGACGGTTGTTGTAATTCACATTGGCCACCACAAGAGCATGTTCCTCTTGAATTTGATGGCATTGGTCGGTGTGATGCGTGGTGCTAGAGCACAAACTACAAATCCTAGGAGGGCCTTCAAGTTGAGCAACCAGAGGTGGGGCTTGGACGACTTGGATGGAGTAGTATTCCTTTTGATCCCTTTGGATTTGTGTTACGATGGTGGTCATATCCCCAAGTACTTTGGTTAGACTTGATTCGGAAGGGGATGGTTCTACCACACCCTTGAGAGGATTACTTCTTACCCTTGTGTGTTGTGTAGCTTCGGCAACATCCTTTATCAAATTCCAAGCTTCTCCCTCCGTCTTGTTTTTCGAAAGGGAACCGCCACTAGAAGCGGTGAGAAATCTTCTATCTTCTGCACAAAGACCTCCGGTAAAGTAGCTAATGAGCAAGTGAGTGGTCATTCCGTGGTGTGGACATGACTCCAATAGCCTCTTGAACCGAGACCAATACTTGTACAAACTCTCTTGGTCTCTTTGCATTATACCCGAAATCTCTTTCTGGATGTAGTCGGTCTTCTCCAGTGGGAAGAACTTATCAAGAAACTCTCTTCTCAAGAAATCCCAATTAGTCACAATCTCATCTGGCAGCGAATAGAACCATGCTTTTCCTTGTGGTTCAAGAGAGAAAGGGAAGGCAAAAACCATGATAGCTACCTCATCGGCTCCATGCCTTCGAGCCGTAGAACAAGCAACTTCAAAATCCTTCAAATGTCGTATAGGGTCTTGACCCGGCAACCCATGATACTTAAGAAGTAGATTTATCAAGCTACTCTTCAACTCAAAGTTTGGATCAAGGTTAGGATACCTTGCTTGCAACGTTTGAAGTATGATATCCGGAGCTCCTTGCTCATGCAAAGTGATCCGGCGTGGCTCCGCCATGTGTGGCTCACCTGTAGGGTGCAAAGATGTATTAGTAGTTCCAACAGAACAATAGGAGGTAGCGGACTCCAAGTCACTCTCGGTGACGTCTAGTGATTCGGTATTTTCCTCAAGAGAGGCCGAAGTACTAGGCGTATAATCCAACCGCCGTCTAGCTTGCCGAGTGTGTAACAAAGTTCTTTCAATCTCGTGATCAAAATTGGCTAAGCTAGAATTTGGTTGAGACCGAGTCATCAAACTTGAAAGTCATAGCACAAATGCAAAAGAAATCTAAACTATAGCTAAGTATTGAAAGAAGTAAAATATCTACAATATTCACATATTCACATAACCAATATCAAGGCATACGTTGCAACCATTCCCCGGCAACGGCGCCAAAAATTTGACGGGTCCCCCAAGGGTGTATTGGTAAAGATTTTCTTCAATAAGATCGCGTTGCAAGTATAGCTCTACCAACAACAATCCTCGGGTGTCAAATTTAGAAGAAGGATTTGGTTGTCACAAGTTCAACCCTAATAGAAATAACCGAAGTATTCAAACCTCGGGTCGTCTCACAAGGAATGGGCAAACATGTGCTTCAACATTGGTTAGAAATCCGGAGTTGTGAGTTATGAGCATGAAAATAAATGGGAATCTTAACAAGCAAGTAATCTTAAATTGCAACAAATTGATTCAATTAACTAAGCGAAACATGAGCAATTCCAATGAACAAGTAACATTCCACTTAATTCTATTATAAACCAAACAAGTAACTATAACTAAGGCAAATAATTGAGAAATTTGGTTTTCAAATATGAATAATAAAAGTAACTCTTGGCTAGGCATCGGGATTGAGGTTACCATCCTTGTCTAACAACCATATCTTGACAATTATGAGGGACCAAGCTTATTAAGTCTACTTCCAAAAGTCTTAAGTACGTAATATCTACTCCTAGACATGAAGTACGTCAAATGGCTTTGATCACATCAACCCATAAGTCCTAACCTACCTACTAATTAGATTAGTAGTGGGTTGGCGTCAATGAGTATCAAATTTACCACCAAGGGCTCCCAAATCATCAAATCCATTAGACCCAATGACTCAAGTTTACCCAATTCCCTTGACCTAAGCCAAGAGTGAAGGAAACTACTCCATAATCAAAGTAAACAATTCATCAAACACATGGTAAGCGTTAACAAAAGACATGTTCAAAATAGCAATTAAATTGAAATCTACAAGTACCCACTAACAGTTATCAACATACAATCATCCAAACAACAAAAGTAAACATGGAAATCATCAATGTAACATCAACAAGTCAAGATTCACAACATTCATGAAATGGGTATAAAATGACAATTAACAAGGATTCATAAAACTATCACTAGATATAAGCAAAATTGTAACAAGGAATTCAAATTGAACAATTAAAACTAGTAATTAACAAAATCCAATTCATAATCCAACAAGGAAAGATCAAATTAAAACTAGATCTAGAGAGGAACAAGGGTTTCTTTCTCTAGAATAACCAAAGAAAACCAAAAACTAGCTAAAATTGTGTCTTGTATAAAAATGATTGATCCCCCCTTTCCCCCTCGCATCCTTGGGTTTTTTCCATGCAGAAACAGCTTGAAATTGGGCCTGATGAGCCTCAGAAATCGCCAGGCACGATTTCCTTTAATGAGGTCACGTGCAGCTTCCCACGCGTGCGCGCCAAGTGCGCGTGCGTGTTGATAGGAATCTTCTGCTCCGTGCGGATGCGTCCATCCTTGCGCGCCGCTTCTAGCCAACCTCATCCACGCGTGCGCGTGGGGTGTGCGGGCGCGCCGATGCTTCTTCTCCCAAGATTTCAATTCTTCATGTTCCTCCCTTTTTGTACATGCTTTCTCTCTCTCTTCTAAGTCATTCCTACCCTATAATTCCTGAAATTACTCAACAAATACATCACGGCATCGAATGGCAATAGAAGAGGGTTAAAATATGGTAATTTTAAGGCAAAATAAGCATGTTTTCCATCATGGAGGAATATTGAGAAGTGAACACAAAACTATGCATTTCTTGCGAATAAGTGTGAGAAATATTGATAAAATCTCCCAAAATAAGCACAAGATAAACCACAAAATTGGGGTTTATCAAGTAGTGCTCTAAAAATGGAATTCTTGGAAATTTTTCATCATATTGACTAAGCTTATTCTAATGCAATGATGTGATTTAGAAAATTTTAAAAATTTTCCCTAGTTTACCCCTTTGTCAATTAAAACATAATTCTTATACAAAAAGGGTCAACTAGGTTTTAACAATCCAAAATATTTTTCTAATCACAATCAAAAGCCAAAATGCAATATATACATATATAATAAAGGTGCACAATAACCAAAATAAGGGTATCCACAATAACAAATATGTACAATAATCCCAAAATGATCTCAAAGATAAAGTACAAAATAAAATAAAGTAGCAGAACTATAAGATAAATGTCTGAAAGTTCACCAAACAAATGCTATCCACCGGTCACGAACGGTGACCTCCCCACACTTTAGGATGAAGCATCGTCCTCGATGCTACTGCTGAAGCTCGGGATGGGGGTCAACAGTCGCACCGGGCTGTGGCTCAGGCTCAGGCTGTGGCTGTGGCTCAGGCTCAGGCTCAGGCTGTGGTACAGGCTGTGAGTCCTCAGGGGGCTAATGAACTTCTGTGGTGGCCTGTGTCTCTGGTGGTGTCTCCTGCTGAGTCGGCTCCTCAACATGCTCCTCCTCCTGATCCTGCTCATCGGAGGCGGGAGAGTCTGGGAAAGGAGGGAGCTCAATACCCTGTGATACGAACACCTGGTCTATGCGATCGAGACGTCGCATTATACGACGCTCGCTGCGCTCCATGAAGTGAAACAGGTACTACACTAAAAGGTATGTCGGCTCAGGTGCTGGCGGTGGTGGCAAGGATGCTGCGGCTGTTGAAGTGGAGGAGGGTCCTGCTGCTGCTGATGATGAAGCCTGAGCTACCTCCACCACTACTCTGGCTTGAGAACCCCATGGAATAGTAACCTCCTTGTCGTTGTCATCTGGGGGTGGTGGTGTCACATCATCGTCCTCCCATGGAACATCAGCTAGCTCAATCATGCTGGTGACCAATGTAGGGAATGGCAAGAGGCCACAGATATGCGCGTGCCACATGCTCTGCCTGATCAACCGGGGGAAGTCTACCTCTTTTCCCTCCATGACACAGCCAATAAGAACTAGTATATCCATCGGAATCTCTGAAAAGTGAGTGGTGGGCAAGACATAATGGGCGAATATATGCTACCAAGTCTTAGCCTCTCTTGACAGATAAGTGAATAGCATCCCCTTGGGCTTCTTGTTGCCAGAATCCATCACCCAAGGGGCGTCTGGTGTGGCAATCACGCGCTTCAGCGCCTCATAATCAAAAGTCATCAGGTGGATAGCTACCTCTGCCTGCTGACAGGTGCATGGGTCACCAGTACGAGGTCGGCAAAGCAATGCTTCCCCAATAGCTGCCTCAGTGATCAAGATCTCCCTACCCCTCAGGTGGACTGAATCAAGAGTGGCATGAAAGAAGTTGCAGTAGAACTCCCTCACCCACGAAGTGTTTATCCTCCCCAAATCTCTATCAACAAAGTCCAAGCCCAACTCCAGAATACGGCTATTGATGGCGTGTCTCACATCATTGGGAAGGACCAGTTTCTTCTCAATGTTGAGATTTGTCTTCCGATATTTGGGGAAGCGAAGCTCACAGTAGAGATTGGAAAACTTGATTGGGTCGGTGGATGGTAACAATTGATTCTCTTTATCTACTTCATTCAGCGGATTCTTAGCATAATTTCCATAAGGAGAAGGGGTAGAGGCTTTAGAGTGCTTCCTCTTCTTTGAGGTAGTAGCTATGGCTTTTTCTTTATCTGACATCCTGAAAAACAGATGTGATATGATATAAGCATCTAGCCAAGTAAATGTAAAGCACTCAAGGTAAGACATATTCATGAAGTGAGTGAAGAAAAGAGAATTCTTGGAATGCAAGTAACAAAACTCAGAATTCAAACCAACTCACAAACCAAGAATTCAAACCACAATTCCACAATGCTTATTCATTGAGCCTAAGAGATGCCCTATTCAAAAGAATGATTAAAGGAGTTATGTTCAAAATAAAAGGAAGAAATCAGTTGGTTAATCAAGTTAGAGTTAGAAATTAGTTCAAAAATCAGTGATATGACGGTTATCGGCTCAATTAAAAGAAGTGTGTAAAATAGAGGTGCAAAGCATACTCACAACCATGAAATGCACATAGTCATTGATGATGGAATATGATATTGCCAAAAAGCAACCAATATGAAAACAAGTCATCAATCAATGTAAAGATCACCAGGGTTGTATCAATTGGTGTTGGTAAAATCGAAACTTTGAAAAATAAGTCAATCAAGAAACATTCAACACTAAATTCAATGAGGCATAAAAGTCACAAGTTGAAGCAAGAATGGAAAACCTCATGATCCATGTGACTTAATGCAAATTAGGTATGAATATAATGAATCAAATCAGCCACATAGATTAAAAACCTTCAAACTTGTGAGTTTATGTAAAAGAGGCACAAAATCTCAAAAGAGTTTCAAGTTATGGTCAATCTGAAAATTTATTCAAACTACTCAATGCATAGAAGTAAAGCAGCAATATAAACAAACAAAGAGTATGATAAGCATGAACAAAACTTGTAAACAAGTTCTTGAGGAGTTTCCAAAACCATTTAGCAAATAAAATTCTATTGACACAGAATCTCGTCGAATAGAAGCTTGTTGCACCAAATAAAACAATGTTATTTCATAAAACATGGTTAGGAAAAATCCGGCAGTATTTCAGCAGTAAATTGGCTATTTCCCAAACTCAATCAATCAATTTAGATTCCATACGAATTCATTAACTAGTAAAAACAGAAAAAAAATCATGTCTGAATTCATGTGAATCCAAAGAACTAAGCCAATCCTTCAGCAACTAAACATCAAAAAGCAATTTAAACCAAACCAACAGCATCAAGCAGCATTCTTTTCGTTTGTTGGATAAATAACAGAAAAATAATGGCCTAAAAATATACCACCAAAACAGCACAAGGAACAATAGTAATTGATTCAGTCAGCATTCCTTTCATTGAATTTAATAATCAATCACAAGTAGGCAGCATGAGTTTAAACAATTAAGCAACACTGAATTAAACAATGAAGTTCAAATTGAAACAAGAACTTAGCAGCAATAAGATCTTAAATTCAGAATTTGGTCAAGACTATCAATGCATGAGCAATCCAGCACTAGTGCCTTCCAATTAACAGCCATCCACAAGGACAAAGCAGCAATAAGACTATACAGCAGCATCAACAGATCAAATGAGCACAGGGCAAATCAATGAAACAGAACATTTCCAAATAGTAGCATTATTCAAAACAATCCTAAATCCACTATCCAGCTCAGATTCTGTAACCACCTAATCAACTATCATGCATTTCTAACTAAACTAAGTTAACAAAAATTATTAATTAGCTGTAGTAACGAAATGAATAAAACAGGGGAAAGGCAGAGACTTGGGGAGCAGAAAAGAAGAAGAAATAGGGGAAAGGGAGAAACGGACAGAGAAAGCAGCAAGGTAGCGCTGCCAGCAGCAGTACTCACGGCGGCGCAGGTTGCTGGTGAGAGGGGACAGAGGGGAGACAGAGCAGGGGCGAAGTGAGAAGGAGAAAGTGAGGAAGGGAGGAAGAAGAGAGAAAGGGGGGATGTTGCGATGGCGGTGGTTGCGGGATGCTCGCCGGTGACACTGGAGGTCGCAGCGGCAGCGGCAGCGGAGTCGTGAGAGTGAGTGAGAGAGGAAGAGGGAAAGAACGAGGGATGGAAGGAAGATAGGGCTGCACGGCAGTTGATGGTGGTGGAGTGTGGTCGCCGGAGGTGACTGGGTGGTTGGTGGTTGAGGAGCTCGAAGGTTGAAAATGGAGGGAGAAGAAGAGGGAGAGACGTTGGGTAGAGGGAGAAGGGGTGCGCAACTGTGCTAGGGCTCTCGTGTCCCTGGGGTAAGTGGAATTTTGAATCCACGCGCGCGTGCATCATTCGCGTCCGCGTGGATGGGAGAATAAGGAAGTGGTGCAGGAGTGTCATATGCGCCTGCGCGTGGATGGGAGATATGGGAATGGGCGCAGACGCGTACGGTATGCGTCCGCGCGGGTGAGCTTGGCCAGAGGCACAAAAGGGGCCCAGAGTTGGCATAACTCTCGGGTCTTTGGCCTGGGTGATACAAAAACAAATCAACGTGCGCGTGCACTGTGCGTTTGCGCGTAGATGAGTTGAACAATGATGGGACGCGGAGGCGCCAGGTGCGCCTACGCGTGGTGAGGGAAACACAAAGGGACGCCGAAGAGCCATGTACACATCCATGTGGGTTGAAGAGTAGAGTTGGCCCAAAAGTGGCACAACTCTCTGGTCCTTGGCCCAGAAAGCTCAAATGCACAACCGACACGCGCGTGCACAGTGCGCTTGCGCGTGGCTTTTCTCTCTTCTTTTTTTTTCAAAGGTACCAAGAAGAGCTCATAATCCTCCCAACCTTCTCTAGGACTCTAAAACCAACTAAAATGCAAAATCAAACATATTTTTGAATTTTTGGGGATTTTTCAATCAAATTGAGGAAACTTGCAATCTAAGCAAAAACTCAAATTCAAAGAATCATCCCTAATTAAGGCACAGAGTGTATGAACAACTTAGCAAGCAACGCAAAATATAGTAAGAAGTAAAGAAACTATATACAATGGAACCCAACTCATTGATTCATTATACCTACAAGAGAATGGAAAAAGTTTACCATGGTGGGGTGTCTCCCACCAAGCACTTTTGGTTTAAGTCCTTAAGTTGGACATTTGGAAGGTTCCTTGTCAAGGTGGTTTATGCCAGTATTCATCCTTGAACCTCCAAGAGTGCTTGTCCTTCAATTTGTTGTCAGAAGTTCCAACCATTTTTACCAAGCTTTGGTGAGGTTCTTTCTAAGATATGAGTTCCCGAAATTGGTTTTCGTAGTGTGATCCAGGGTCCCATATCTTATCTTCGCACTCATCTTCTAGTTGATCGCCTTGATTCCGTCCGGGTGACAAGAAAGCTGAATTCTCATAAAAGTACTAAAGTACCCTCCTAGACCCATTTAATTGAGCATTACACCAATCCATGCTCTTCAATTTTGAGCTTCCAACCATAATGAGTCTAGATTTACAACGCCAACCACTAAGCATTCTCCTCTTTCGCTTAATTCCACAAAGCGCCCTAAGTTGGCCATCCGTTTCAAGCAAACCAAATTCAAGTGGGATAATAAAGCTGAGTGTTAGAAGTTTTACCCACTCAAATGATGGTTTGGATGACAACCTAGGTGGAGGAATTCCCAATGATCTTGATAAAGCACGCTCTACTCCTGTCTACCCTCTTCTAGAGGCTTCCACCACTTGGCAAGGTTCTTCAAGCCTTACCTCTCGCCAAGCTTCCTCAAGTTCACCTTCTTCTCTACTAATTTCTTTTATTCTTTCCCCATCACTCTCATCATAGATAGGAGGTTTAGTGAAGTCTACCTCGTCATCAATTCCAAGCATAGTGGTGAAGGACTCTTCAAGCTCGAAATGGTCATATGTTGATGCAGAATCATCATATATAGGGGGGCTTATTGCTTGGGACACTTCTTCCAATTCTTCATTCACAATATGCCTTGGAGGTTGCACGTCCTCCTCAACATTTCTTTCTAATTCACTGGAAGAAGGCTCAACAAGATCATCAAGGAGATTGATCAATGTGGACAAAAAATCACTAATGATGGAATCCACTTCTTGATCAATTTTCTTCGACTCTCTATCCACTTCCTCAACATCGCTCTCCTCTCTAACATCCCTTCCAAACTTCATGGAAGAGGGCTCTTCAACTTGAATGTGCTTAACATATCCTAAACATCCAACCACTACTTCCTTTTGTTCACTAATTTCTACCTCCTCCTCTTGTCGTACTTCTTGTTTTAACTCCTCCTCTTCACCATAGAGCTTCAAGTTCACTCCCTCACCAAGCTCCTTGGTTGCTTCTCCACATTCAACAATGGGAGCGCCCTAATCGCATAGGCTCAGGCGGAATGAGACCATGTTACCAATGGCTTCTACCATGATAGCCATTTTTGCTCTTAACTCCGCAAACTTCTTTTCATCCTCCTCTTGTTGTCTTAAGACATGAGACTGAAGATGTCTCAATTCCAACATGGGGGCTTCATCGGAAGGTGATGGTGAAAGAGAAGGTTCATTGTTTGAGAGAAGGTTGTTGTAATTGGAAGGTGGTTCATAGTGGTGAAATCCTTGAGGTGGTGTGTGTGGACTTTGTGGTTGGAATGGTGGTGGCTCTAGATATGGTTCATATGATGGTTGATATGGTGGGTATGGGTTAGGATCATATGGAGGTGGATGGTGGTAGAAGGCTTGTAAGTGTGGTGGAGGGCTATGTTGAGGAAAGGCTTCATATGCATGTGGTGGTTGTGGTTGACAATCACAATAAGGGTCATCACACACATTGGATTGGTATGCATTAGAATTAGGATTATACCCATAAGAATTCGGAGGAGGTTGTTGCTAAGAAGGTTGTCCATAAGCTTGGGGCTCCTCCCATCTTTGATTTCCAAAGCCTTGATGCACACCCTCATTGAAGCTTCCATTTCCTACAACATAGTTTGAACTACACTCATAGCCAAAGTGATGAGAATTCATGGTGATAAGAGAAGACAAAAATAAAACTAACAAGGAACAAAGAAAACAAAGATCTACAACTAGCAAAAGCCAACAAACAAACCAAAAATCAAGCTATTCACAATATACACAATAGCCAATAACATAGCACCTTTGCAACTCCCTGGCAACGGCGCCATTTTGATGACTGAGATTTTGCTCGATGGTTTGGATTTTCTTCTTATAGAAAATAATTACTTCGTTGCAAGCATAGCTCCAAACCAACAAACAACTCTCACATCAAAAGTTTTGGTTGTCACATGTACAAACCCCAATGAAAATTTACCGAAGTATTTAAACTCCGGGTCGTCTCACAAGGAATTGCAATGAAGTGGTCAATTATTGGCTATGAAGGAACAAGGGGGGTTTGATTGATAAGGGGCAGAAAATAATTGGCAAGAAAAGCAAATCAAGCAAGCAATTAAAGAAAGCAAGATAAAGGACTCTTGGCTAAGACTTAGGTAATTGAGATCACTATCCTTGTCAACAATTCAAATATTGATAATTATGAGGAACCGAGCTCATTAGGTCTACTCACTAAAGCCTTAAGTACGTAATGTCTACTCCTAGGCTTGGAGTACGTCAAATGGCTTGATCAACATCAATCCATAAGTCCCAACCTAGCTACTAATTAACTTAGTAGTAGGCTAGAGTCAATGGTTATCAAATTGATCTCCAAGGTTCTAGAATTACCAATTCAATGAAGCCCAAGGACTCAAGATCACTCAATCCCCTTAGCCTAGGCCAAGGGTCAAGAGAACTACTAAAAAACTATAGGAAGCATTATATCAAACACCTAATGTGCAATAAAAGTAAACTTCAAAGAATGCTAAAATTAAGGACACCCATAACTATCATAAGCAACAAATCAATAATAGCAAGCAAGATCAATCATAAAAGAAACATAGAAACATGAAATCGCATAAAAAGGAAATTAGATCTAACAATGTTCATCAACATACAAGAGAGCAAAATGAGAAATTAACATTATAACTAAGGAAATCAAGATGTAGAATTGAGAAATTGTAAAAGAAACAAGATGAAATCAAGTAATTGATTCAAGATCCAAGACCATTTAACCTAATCCTAACCTAATTCTAGAGAGAAGAGGGAGCTTCTCTCTCTAGAAAACTAACTAAAGGCTTATGTTGACTAACTAATTTCTCCCCCTTTGCTTGGACTTCAATTCTGCATGAAAGACATTCAGAAACAAGTTGGATTTGGGCCTGGGCAGCTCAGAAATCGCCCCCAGCGTTTTGTCTTTAAGTGGGTCACGTGAGAGTATCGGCGCGTACGCGCCATGTGCGCCTGCGCGTTGATTGGCTATTTCTTCATCCGCGCGGACGCGTCATGCACGCGTGCGCGTCCCTATGCAAAACCACTTCTGCGCGCGTGTGCCTTGTGTGCGTGCGTGCCCATCGATGCATTCCCAATTCTTGTTTCTTCATGAATTCTCCACTTTGTATGCTTTTCTCCTCAATTCTTCCATCCAATACTTGCCATATGAACCTGAAATCACTTAAGAAACACATCAAGGCATTTAATGGAATTAAAGTGAATCAAAATCACCAATTTAAGGGCCTAAAAAGCATGTTTTTACACTTAAACACAATTCAAGGGACAATTACAAAACCATGCTATTTCAGTGAATAAATGTGGAAAAAGGTGAATAAGTGCCCTAAAATAAGCACAAGATAAACCACGATTTCGGGTTTTATCACTAAACCAACAAGGAGAGTGATCAAAAGGGAAACAACTTATTGAATGCAACTACCTATGTGCATGCAAGTATGTGTATACTATATATATCTATCTATCTATACTGTCTTATTGATTTGGTGAAAGCAATAATCAAATTCCAAGCAAGTGTATAGACATATAGGGCTAGGCAAAGAAATAACTCAATGCGATAAAAAATCTAAAGAATTGATTTACTCATAAAAAAGAAGCAACTTGCAAGAATGCATGATATGAAGGTATGGAATCATAGGATTGAGTGATCGAACCCTCACTAGGTGTGTATGCACTCTAATCACTCGGTGTTTTAGGGTTTAATCACTCAAGTCTCCTTTAATCATGCTTTCAAGGAATTACTTTTCATCTAACAATCAACAAGTATTTGATGCATGTATGCAAGTATCATGAGGTCTTTTGAAGGTTGTAATGGGGTTGGGGTAAGGGTAAGATGAATATATGGCTAAGTGGACTAAAAGATTGAATCTTTGATTAGCTTAAGTATCCAACTCAACCTATATCAATCAAATCACAATAATGCATTCTCGTCACCTATTACTTCTTTTCACACACACATTCATGCCTTAGTTCTATTCAAAACAAATATGCATTTCTTATTCATTTTTTTTCTTTCATTGGGATAACTTTTGTCCCATCTTATTACTATATTTTTCTTTTTTTTTTCATTTCATTTTTTTTTTGTTTTTCTTTTTCTAGGACAAATGTATATGGTTAAAGCAAATTGATACATGAATGTGCACCTATTTTCCAAAATTTTTCTTTTTCAATGCATACCCAATACACTTTTTCGTTCACTACCAATGTTTTCCAAAATTTCTCTCACACTTAAATGACACACACACTTCAACCTAAGCTAATCAAAGATGTACAAGGTCATTCTATTGTTTTACGCTTAAGGTTTTGATGTGGTTATGTTAAAAATAATGGGGTAAATGAAGCTCAAAATTGGCTAACAATGGTAGATGTAAGGGTAGGTCCATATGGGTGAGTGAGCTTAATACAAAAAATGGCCTCAATCATGCTAAATACAATCATAACATCAAATATTGGAAATAAAGAATCAAGCAAAACCAAGATCACAATCATAGAAGGAGATATAGCACACAATGAACAAAATTAGTGGTTATAATGTGTAGCCACTCATTAAGGCTCAACAACTTACAAGGTTGTTTTGTTATATCTTTCTTCTATATTCCATAAAAATCATTCAAGCAAGTATACAAAATAATTTTCCAAATCAATTCAATAGAACGTCCTAAAAACAAATTTTTTTGAAAATCCTTGTTGTTTTTCACCAAAATTATTTCCTATATGTATGTATGATGTGGTGGATGCAATTTCAAAAACTTTCCTAGTTCTATTCCTAATTTTCAACATCCAAAAATTAACATGAACAATTAGGACAAAATTGAACTAGGTGCTATACTATTCACATCATCCAATCACAACTTCTATCTATAAATATATACCATGCAAATGCAATATATATATATTAACTAGAGTAAGGATGCAATAGTCAAAAAAATACTAACAAATATCTACAAGAAACATAATAAAAGTAAACAAAAATAATGTGCAAAGTGTTCGGAAAAGAGAGTTTACGGCCCAAAAATGACAAATCTTCCCCCACACTTAAGCTTTGCACGGTCCTCTGTGCACGAACACAATCCGGGAGAAATTTCTCTAAGAGCTCTACCGTCAGCTGGTGGATACGGGGCTTGGGTTGCTGTATACACAAGTAAACAACAATTGAGAAAAAGATCATATGAGTGTGGTATGATAAAAGATAATGTGTGTATTCTAAGTGTGCGCACACTTTAGAATAGACACATTAGCCGGGTAAAGCGATATCCATACCATCGAAAGAAAATAGCATATGTTCCTCAATTAAATTGCCTAGGTTGCAAGTGAAGAATAAGCAAAACTTAAGGTACAAGCAACCAAGGTAACCACAAAAGTGAATTGAATCTATGAGAGATTTGTTATCGATATTGTGCAAGTGAAAGTACAAGATTGATAAAATAGCACAACAAGCAATAACCAATACAATAAGGAAAAGAAAACTACTTATTCATCATGAAACACAAAGAAAGAGTCACATGGTATAGGTACTTGTTAC
Source organism: Arachis ipaensis (assembly GCF_000816755.2). Lineage (NCBI taxonomy): Eukaryota > Viridiplantae > Streptophyta > Magnoliopsida > Fabales > Fabaceae > Arachis > Arachis ipaensis. The sequence goes on from NC_029785.2 coordinate 55,597,810, forward strand.
AAAAAGTGATACATTTGATAGCAATCAAGTAAAGTCACTCAAACAAATGCCAAGCATTAACAAGGAGCAAGTACCGGTCATGTGATAAATTTAACGTGGAAACCACGATGAACAAGTAATTACAAGTCAATTTACTTAAGCCAATGCACTCATATAATTTTCCCTAGTGGTATAAACAAAACATAAGTATTCAAACCCACTAGGTACTTGCATATTAAAGCAAAGTGTAAGTGCATTGTATCAAGAGGCAACCCTATCGCTAATAAACAAATACTTGCAACTTATTTAAATAGAAACAACAAAAGTGAAACTAATATAATAACTAGAATGAAAATGAAATGCAATGAAGACGAAGTAAAACAAGTTGAAAATCATGGAAAAAGCAAGAAAAGGGAGGGATGGAAGGGTTGGGAGTGCTTTAGGGCTTAGGAAAAAGCGAAAACAAAAATTGCCCAAAACAGCACCTGTGCGCATGCACAGATACGTGTGCGTACGCACAGAAAGGTAAAAAAAGGGAAGGGGTGCGTCCGCATAAGTCGTGCGAACACTGCGGGCAGAGCGCGAAAATAGACGTGTGCGCACGCACAAAACTGTGTGCGCGCATAGCACGCTTTCTCTTTTTTTTTTTTGGTAAGAGGTGGATCATGGGTGCGTGCGCTCCGTGCGCACACACAAAAGCAAGAAGGGTTGGGGTGCAGGCGCATAAGCCGTGCTAACGCTCCCGACAGAGGGGCTGCCAACTTGTGTGCGGACGCACAAGTCTGTGCGGCCACACAGGGTGCGCGAAACAGGGTTTGCGTGCGTACGCATGAGAGGGTGCGCACACACAGGCGCAAAAGATAGGGGAATGTGCGCGCACAAGGCATGCGAGCGCTGCGAGCAGAGGCTTCGCAAAGGGGTGTGCGTATGCACAGTTGGGTGCGTAAGCACAGTAGGGTGCATACGCACAGGACGCGAAATGTAGAGGTTTTGTGTGCGCGCACCTGTGCGCGCGCGCACAGTTGTGTGCGCACGCACAGATGCCCTGTTTTTCAAATATTTTTTCTTTAATTCATGGGGCAATCTACCTTAGCTCAACACATATTTCAACCCCAAACATTCAAAACATCACAAAATCATGATCCATATGTAAATTAACCTATCTAAACTCGAAAGTAAACTAATCCTAGGCTAACTAAGACAAGCAAACATGCAAGAAACTAGGACTATAAGCCAAGAGAAAGCGTAAGAAAGATGTTACCATGGTGGGGTGTCTCCCACCTAGCACTTTAGTTTATAGTCCTTAAGTTGGACTTTGTTGTGGAGACTCTTGCTAGGATGGTTTGTGTTTCCACTCCTCCTTGAATCTCCATCCAAGCTTGCACTTAGAGGCTCCTCCAGGATCCCATATTCTAGGCATCCGCTCACCTTCTTATTGATCTTTATGCTTCAAGCAGGATGGATAAGTTCCTAATTGACCCTTGTGGTACCCCAATATTCTCCAAAAATCACCCAATTGTGCTCTACACCATGCTTGAACTCTAAATCTTGAATTAATCTCCTTGATGATCCTTGGAGTCTTTTGGCTACCAACACTTCTTTTTCCACCACGCACCAATGATGAGCGAATAATTTATACGCTTTTTGGCATTGTTTTTAGGTAGTTTTTAGTATGTTTTAGTTAGTTTTTATTATATTTTTATTAGTTTTTAAATAAAAATCATATTTTTGGACTTTACTATGAGTTTTTATATTTTTCTGTGATTTCAGGTATTTTCTTACTGAAATTGAGGGACTTGAGCAAAAATCTGATTCAGAGGCTGAAAAAGAACTGCAGATGTTGTTGGATTCTGACCTCTCTGCACTCGAAGTGGATTTTCTGGAGCTACAGAAGCCCAATCGGCGCGCTCTCAATGGCGTTGGAAAGTAGACACCCTGGGCTTTCCAGAAATATATAATAGTCCATACTTTGCTCGAGATTTGATGGCCCAAACCGGCATTCCAATTCAGCATAAAAATTCTAGCGTCAAAACGCCAGAACTGGCATAAAAGCTGGAGTTAAACGCCCAAACTGGCACAAAAGCTGGCGTTTAACTCCAAGAAAAGTCTCTACATGTGAAAGCTTCAATGCTCAGCCCAAGCACACACCAAGTGGGCCCGGAAGAAGATTTCTGCATTAATTACCTATTTCTGTAACCCTAGGCTACTAGTTTTCTATAAATAAGACCTTTTGCTATTGTATTTTCATACTTTCATATACTTTTTGATCTCTATGTTCACGTTTGGGGGCTGGCCATTCGGCCATGCCTGGACCTTTTGTTCTTATGTATTTTCAACGGTGGAGTTTCTACACACCATAGATTAAGGTGTGGAGCTCTGCTGTTCCTCATAAATTAACGCAAAGTACTATTGTTTTTCTATTAAACTCAAGCCTATTTCTTCCCCAAGATATACACTCATTCTTCAACTTGATGAATGTGATAATCCGTGACACTCATCACTATTCTCACCTATGAACGCGTGCCTGCAACCACTTTCGTTCTGCATGCAAACAAGCTTGAATGTGTATCTCTTGGATTTCTAATCTAAGATTAAAACCTTCGTGGTATAGGCTAGAATTATTGGCGGCCATTCCTGAGATCCGGAAAGTCTAAACCTTGTCTGTGGTATTCTGAGTAGGATCTGGGAAGGGATGACTGTGACGAGCTTCAAACTTGCGAGTGTTGGGCGTAGTGACAGATGCAAAAGGATCAATGGATCCTATTCCAACAGGATCGAGAACCGACAGATGATTAGTCGTGCGGTGACAGCACATTTGGACCATTTTCACTGAGAGGACGGGAGGTAGCCATTGACAACGGTGAAACCCAACATAGAGCTTGCCATGGAAAGGAGTATGAATGATTTGATGAAGGCAATAGGAAAGCAGAAGTTTAGGAGGAACAAAGCATCTTCATACGCTTATCTGAAATTCTCACCAATGAATTACATAAGTATCTCTATATTATTTTATGTCTTATTCATCTTTTAATTATCAATCCTCCATAACCATTTGAATCCGCCTGACTGAGATTTACAAGATGACCATAGCTTGCTTCAAGCCGACAATCTCCGTGGGATCGACCCTTACTCACGGAAGGTTTATTACTTGGATGACCTAGTGCACTTGCTGGTTAGTTGTGTGGAGTTATGACAAAGAGTTGAGATTACAATTGTGCGTACCAGGTTTTTGGCCCCATTGACGATCACAATTTCGTGCACCAAGTTTTTGGCGCCGTTGCCGGGGATTGTTCGAGTTTGGACAACTGACGGTTCATCTTGTTGCTTAGATTAGGTAATTTTATTTTATGTTTAAGCTTTTTACTTTTTATTTTCGAAAAAAAATTTCAAAAATACAAAAAAAAATTTTCTATTCTGTTCTTTGGAGTTTTTAAGAATGAATTCTAGAGTTTCATGATGATTTGTTAAAGTTTGGCTGGCTGTGAAGCCATGTCTAATCTTTTGGACTGAGGTTTTAACTTATCATCACAAGAGCTTGTTGATTTCTATCAATCTTGCTGTTGAATGTAATGATCTGCTAAAGCTTGGCTAGCCATTGGCCATATCTAATGTTTTGGACCGAAGCTTTCATTGAAAGCTTGGTTGGCTAGTAAGCCATGTCTAATTCCTGGACTGGAGTTTTAGAGTAACATTGCAAGATTTTTGGAATTCTCATTATAAATTTTGAATCTCTTTATTTTCTTTTCCATATAATTTTTGAGAAATCACAAAAAAATTTATAAAATCTTAAAATAAAAAATATTTTATGTTTTTTGTTTGAGTCTAGTGTCTAATTTTAAATTTGGTGTCAATTGCATGTCTTTATTCTTCTAATTTTCGAAAATTACATGCATTATGTTCTTCATTGATTTTCAAGTTATTCTTGATGATTTTCTTGCTCTGATATTTAAATTCTCTTGTTTTGTATCTTTTGTTGTTTCTCATATGCATTTTCAAATTGTTATAGTTGTTAGTATACAAACTTCTAAGTTTGGTGTCTTGCATGCATTGTTGATTTAATTTTAGTTTTCCATGATTAGTTGCATTTTGATTATTTCTCATCATTAAAAAAATTCAAAAAAACTTTCAAAATTATGTCTTCTCAAGTCAATAATACAGAGAATTAAAGATTCAGAACATGCAGCAGAGGAATTACACAGAAAAAGCTGGGCGTTCAAAACGCCCGCTGGGCGTTTAACGCCAGGATGGCACAAAAGGTAAGATTTTGTTTTTAATTCAAATCTTTTTCAAATCATATCTTTTCAATCATATCTTTTCAAAATCAATTTCTTTCCATTTTATATTTTTTTCTATTTTCGAAAATCCTTGTTACAAATAATGATTTAATTCAAAATTTTCAAGTTGTTACTTACCTAGTAAGAAACGATCAAATTTTAAATTCTAGAATCATATCTTCTAACTTCTTGTTAGTCAAGTAATCAACTTTAATTTTAAAACTTTCTTTTTTTATTTGATTTTCAATCATATCTTCTCAATCACATCCTTTTCAAAATAATTTTCAATCATATCTTTTTGATTTCTAATTTCAAAATCTTTTTCAAAATCACTTAACTACTTTCTCAACTTTAATTTTCAAAAATCATCAATTAATTTTTCAAAATTTCTTTTAATTATTTCAATATCTTTTTAATTTGTTTTCGAAAATTCTTTCCCCCTCTTCTCACATTTTTCTATTTAAGGGACTAGCACTCTTCCTCAATGTGCAATTCGGACTACCTCTCTCTATAAGTTCGAATTCTCTCCTCTCTACCTCCTCCTTCTATTCTTCTTTTCCTCTGACATCTTAAGGAATCTCTATACTGTAACATCGAGGATTCCATACTTTCTTCTTCTCTCTCTTTCATATGAGCAGGAGTAAGGACAAAGATATCCTTGTTGAGGCTGATCCTGAACCTAAAAGGACCTTGAAGAGAAAGCTAAGAGAAGCTAAAGTACAACTCTCTGTAGAGGACCTAACAGAGCTTTTCAAACAAGAAGAAGCCATGGCAGCCGAAAACAACAACAATGCCAACAATGCAAGGAAGGTGCTTGGTGACTTTATTGCACCTACTCCCGACTTCTATGGGAGAAGCATCTCAATCCCTGTCATTAGAGCAAACAACTTTGAGCTTAAGCCTCAATTAGTTTCTCTAATGCAACAGAATTGCAAGTTTCATGGACTTCCATTAGAAGATCCTCATCAGTTCTTAGCTGAATTCTTGCAAATCTGTGATACTGTCAAGACCAATGGGGTTGACCCTGAGGTCTACAGACTTATGATCTTCCCTTTTGCTGTAAGAGACAGAGCTAGGATATGGTTGGACTCACAACCTAAAGAAAGCCTAAAATCTTGGGAAAAGCTAGTCAATGCCTTCTTGGCAAAGTTCTTTACACCTCAAAAATTGAGTAAGCTTAGAGTGGAAGTCCAAACCTTCAGACAGAAGGAAGGTGAATCCCTCTATGAAGCTTGGGAAAGATACAAGAAATTGATTAGAAGGTGTCCTTCTGACATGCTTTCAGAATGGAGCATCATAGGTATCTTCTATGATGGTCTGTTTGAATTGTCCAAGATGTCATTGGACAGCTCTGCTGGAGGATCTCTTCATCTAAAGAAGACGCCTGCAGAAGCTCAGGAACTCATTGAAATGGTTGCAAATAACCAATTCATGTACACTTCTGAAAGGAATACTGTGAATAATGGGACAAATCAGAAGAAAGGAGTTCTTGAGATTGATACTCTGAATGCCATATTGGCTCAGAACAAAATATTGACTCAGCAAGTCAATATGATTTTTCAGAGTCTGTTTGGAATGCAAGCAGCAATAGGCAGTACCAAAGAAGCTTCATCTGAAGAAGAAGCTTATGATCCTGAGAACCCAGCAATGGAAGAGGTGAATTATATGGGAGAACCCTATGGAAACACCTATAATCCTTCATGGAGAAATCATCCAAATCACTCATGGAAGGACTAACAGAAGCCTCAACAAGGCTTCAACAACAGTAATGGTGGAAGAAATAGGTTTAGCAATAGCAAACCTTTTCCATCATCTTCTCAGCAACAGACAGAGAATTCTAAGCAGAGCCACTCTGACTTAGCAATTGTAGTCTCTGATCTAATTAAAACCACTCAAAGTTTCATAACTGAAACAAGATCCTCCATTAGAAATTTGGAGGCACAAATGGGTCAGCTGAGTAAGAAAGTTAATGAACTCCCTCCTAGTACTCTCCTAAGCAATACAGAAGAGAATCCAAAAAAAGAGTGCAAGGCCATCAACATTACCCACTCGGCCGAACATGGAGAGGAGGAAGAGGCAGTGATTTTCACTGAGAAAGACCTCAATAGATGTCCACTGGCCTCCAAGGAGTTCCCTAATGAGGAACCATGGGAATATGAGGCTCACACTGAGACCATAGAGATTCCATTGAATTTACTTCTGCCATTCATGAGTTCTGATGAGTATTCTTCCTCTGAAGAGGATGAAGATGTTACTGAAAAGCAAGTTGCTAAGTACCTTGGAGAAATCATGAAGTTAAATGCCAAGTTATTTGGTAATGAGACTTGGGAGGATGAACTCCCCTTGCTCACCAAAGAACTGGATGACTTGACTAAGCAGAGATTACCTCAGAAAAGACAGGATCCTGGAAAGTTCTCAATACCTTGTACCATAGGAACCATGACCTTTGAAAAGGCTCTGTGTGTCCTAGGGTCAAGCATAAACCTCATGCCTCTCTCTGTAATGGAGAAGCTAGGGATCCTTGAGGTACAAGCTACAAGAATCTCACTAGAGATGGCAAACAATTCAAGGAAACAGGCTTATGGACTTGTAGAGGATGTCTTGGTAAAGGTTGAAGACCACTACAACCCTGCTGATTTCATAATACTAGATACTGGGAAGTGTATGGATGAATCCGTCATCCTTGGAAGACCCTTCCTAGCCACAGCAAAAGCTGTGATTGATGTTGACAGAGGAGAATTGGTCCTTCAAGTGAAGAGGACTCCCTTGTGTTTAAGGCTCAAGGATATCCCTCTGTAGTCATGGAGATGAAGCATGAAAAGCTTCTCTCAATGCAGAGTCAAATAGAGCCCCCACATTCAAACTCTAAGTTTGGTATTGGGAGGCCATCATCATTCTCTGAGTATCTGTAAGGCTCTATGAGAGCCCACTGTCAAGCTATTGACATTAAAGAAGCGCTTGTTGGGAGGCAACCCAAATTTTATCTATGCTAAATTTCTATTTTCTATTGTTATGTTTTCTGTAGGTTGATGATCATGTGAAGTCACAAAAATAACTGAAAAAGCAAAAATAGAATGAAAAATAGTATTAAAAATAGCACACCCTGGAGGAGAAGCTTACTGGCGTTTAAACGCCAGTAAGGGTAGCAGAATGGGCGTTAAACGCCCAGTCTGGCACCATTCTAGGCGTTTAACGCCAGAAAGGGGCACAGAGATGGCGTTTAACGCCTGAAATGGGCACAGAGCTGGCGTTAAACGCCAGAAAGGGGAGAAAAGCTGGCATTAAATGCCAGAAATGGGCAGTAACCTGGCGTTTAACGCCATGATTGGCAAGCAAGGGGCGTTTGCACGCCAACATGGTGCAGGGATGCGAAATCCTTAACACCTCAAGATCTGTGGACCCCACAGGATCCCCACATACTTCATCTCTCTCTCTTCTTCACACCCTTCCATAACACCCCTCCCCATATACCCTTCACCAATCACCTCAATACCTCTTCCCCAAAAACCCCTCACCATTCAAATTCAAACCCCATAATCTCTTCTCCGTAATCTCTTCACCAATCCACATCCATCCATCATAAAACCCCACCTACCTCACCATTCAAATTCAAACCACTTTCCCTTCCAAACCCACCTATACATGGCCGAACCCTACCCCTCTCTCCACTCCTATATAAACCCATCTTCACTCATTCATTTTCACACATCATACACACTACTTCTCCCCCTTGGCTGAACCACAAAACCCCCTCCATCTCCTCTATTTCTTCTTCTTCTACTCTCTTCTTTCTTCTTTTGCTCGAGGATGAGCAAACCTTCTAAGTTTGGTGTGGTAAAAGCATTACTTTTTGTTTTTCCATAACCATTTATGGCACCAAAGGCCGGAGAAACCTCTAGAAAGAGGAAAGGGAAGGCAAAAGCTTCCACCTCCGAGTCATGGGAGATGGAGAGATTCATTTCAAGGGTGCATCAAGACCACTTCTATGAAGTTGTGGCCAAGAAGAAGGTGATCCCCGAGGTCCCTTTCAAGCTCAAAAATTTTGGCGTCAAAATGCCAGAACTGGCATAAAAGATGGAGTTAAACGCCCAAACTGGCACAAAAGTTGGCGTTTAACTCCAAGAAAAGTCTCTACACGTGAAAGCTTCAATGCTCAGCCCAAGCACACACCAAGTGGGCCCGAAAGATGATTTCTGCATTAATTACCTATTTCTCTAACCCTCGGCTACTAGTTTTCTATAAATAGGACCTTTTGCTATTGTTTTTTCATACTTTCATATACTTTTTGATCTCTATGTTCACGTTTGGGGGCTGGCCATTCAGCCATGCCTGGACCTTTTGTTCTTATGTATTTTCAATGGTGGAGTTTCTACACACCATAGATTAAGGTGTGGAGCTCTGCTATTCCTCATGAATTAATGCAAAGTACTATTGTTATTCTATTCAACTCAAGCCTATTTCATCTCTACGATATACACTCGTTCTTCAACTTGATGAATGTGATGATCCATGACACTCATCACTATTCTCACCTATGAATGCGTGCCTGACAACCACTTCCGTTCTACATGCAAACAAGCTTGAATGTGTATCTCTTGGGTTTCTAATCTAAGATTAAAACCTTCGTGGTATAGGCTAGAATTATTGGTGGCTATTCCTGAGATCCGGAAAGTCTAAAACTTGTCTGTGGTATTCCGAATAGGATCTGGGAAGGGATGACTGTGACGAGCTTCAAACTCACGAGTGTTGGGCGTAGTGACAGACGCAAAAGGATCAATGGATCCTATTCCAACATGATCGAGAACCGACAGATGATTAGCCGTGCGGTGATAGCGCATTTGGACCATTTTCACTGAGAGGACGGGAGGTAGCCATTGACAACGGTGAAGCCCAACATAGAGCTTGCCATGGAAAGGAGTATGAATGATTGGATGAAGGCAATAGGAAAGCAGAAGTTTAGGAGGAACAAAGCATCTTCATACGCTTATCTGAAATTCTCACCAATGAGTTACATAAGTATCTCTATCTTATTTTTTGTCTTATTCATCTTTTAATTATCAATCCTCTATAACCATTTGAATCCGTCTGACTGAGATTTACAAGATGACCATAGCTTTCTTCAAGCCGACAATCTCTGTGGGATCGACTCTTGCTCACGTAAGGTTTATTACTTGGACGACCCAGTGCACTTGCAGGTTAGTTGTGTGGAGTTGTGACAAAGAGTTGAGATTACAATTGTGCGTACCAAGTTTTTGGCGCCATTGATGATCACAATTTCGTGCACCAACCAACCCAATAAGGACCTTGAGTTGGTAATCCATCTCCAAGATAGCATATTGATGGGGGCCAATGAAGCTCACAGGTGAAATTGCCACCTACTCAATATGTTCTTGGTCTGGGTTTGCTTCTTCACCAACTTTCTCTTCCCCATCACTCAAGTCATAACAAGGAGGTTGTGAGAAGTCTACCTCCATGTCTCTGTCTAACTCAATGGGAAGAGGCTCATTGGGATCATTAAGGGGATTGACCAAGGAGGACAAAAAATCATCTATGATGGAATCCTCATCTTGATCAATCTCCCTCAATTCCCCCTTTCTCTCCTCCGATTCACATACTTTCCTTTCTTTCTCTAGTTGCACTTCAAGCTCTATGACTTCTTCTCTCCTTTGTGGCTCCATGCTCTTCTCTTCACTACAAGCCTTAGTTGATCCCTCACATTCCTCAAGAGGAATGCCTTGATCGAATGAGTGTAGGAAGATTAAGCAGTTTACCGCTTCGCCTATGGTAGCCATGAAGTTCCCTTGTGTCCTTCAGAATTCTTCTGGCTCTTAGAGAAAGGCTTGAAGGTCTTGATGGTCTTGGGCCAAGGGTGGGAAAGCTTCACATTGTGGTGAAAAATGAGGTTCATTATTTGGGAGGAAGGTTGTATATGTGGGAGGTGAGTCATGTTGGTAAGTGTTTAGACGTGTTATGTAAGAAGGTGTATGGTGGTAGTGGTGTGGTGTTTGAAAATGTGGTGATTGAGGGTTGTGTTGAAGGTAGGGGTCATAAGGATATGGTGGTGGAGGTGTATAGTCATAGTGAATTCCACCATATCCTTGGTATGGGTATGCATATTGGGGAGGGTATGGTTCATTGTAATATGGAGGAGGTTGCTCCTCCCAAAATAGATGCTCCAATCCCATGATGCAATCCAAAATTGAGGTTATCAAGCCCTACAAAATGATCACAACCAAACTCCAAACCAAGAGGGTGATAACTTATTAGAGAAAATTGAAAATAACAACTAAATACATCAATTAACAAAATAAACAAAATCCTAATTAATAGCAAAAACAAGCAAACAACCCAAAAAGTATCTATTCATACTATTCACATATTTACAACAACCAAAATATAGCAGTCATGATGCTAGCTCCCCGGCAACAGCGCCAAAATTTGACGAAGACCAAAAGCATATGTTTGAATTTTTCACACTAAAAATAGGATTGACATTGCAAGTATAGTCCAAACCCAACCATTGATCATCAATTAAATTATTATTCTAAAGATTGTCACAATTCAAACACAATTATAACCGAGAGTATTTAGACTCCCGGGTCGTTCTCCCTAGGAACTAATGCCAATGAGTGCATAAAATTGGTTGTGAGAATCAAAGGGGTTGTTTCAATGATTGAGAGCAAACAAAATAAAGAGATAAAAGAACTAGACAAAATTGCAATTAATAAACTAATACAGGAATAAAAGAACTATATATGTAAGATGAACAAGTAAAACTATAAAGTGATTGAAAAGTGGTTCAAACATAAATGAAACCTTGACTTGGGGTGAGTCATGGAATCCCTTCCTTGCCATAACCACAACTATGATAATTATGATGGATTAATCTCACTGAGTCAACCCTCACATTGGAGAGTAAGTTAAATGAGCATAAGTGTTCTTAACCCACAAATCCTAGCTTGCTTGCTAATTACCTTAGCATCAAATTAGCGTTAGTGGGAACAAGAACAATTAACAACCCAATAATTATCACTAAATGTTGGACATTATTGCTCTAGTAATCCATACACTCATTTTTCCCAAGCCAAGGGGTGAAAATTACCCCATAATCAAAATTGGCATTTCATCAAACACATAGAGGGCATAAACATAAAACATGACAAAATTGGTAAATTAATGAAAGCTATGAATCATAAATGATAACAAGCAAGCAAGGTAACTCAACAATCATAAAATAAGCATCAAACATCAAATTCAACAATTGGAAATCCAAAATAGCAAAGCAATGTAAATATGGACAAGAGAAATTGAAATAGATGAAAGTGTAGAACAAGTGTAGTAATTAAAAGAGAAATTAAAGAAATACTTACAATGAGATAGAAAAAATCCAAAGCCAAAATTGAAGTATAAAATGCTACAAAACCCTAATTAAACCCTAAGAGAGCAAAACCTAAAACTACACTACACTACTTCTAAGGTGTTTTTCCTAATCTAAAGTGAGCTCTCTTCATATGTGTTGCATTTCCCTTCATATAGCCTCTCAAACCAACCTCCAAGCCTTCAAAAATGGGCCAAAAGAGCCCCCAAATCGCGAGTCACGTGCATTTTTAATAAAGGCATGTGCTGGGACCTTTGCAGACACACAGATGTGTGCGTCCGCACACTTCGCGAAAATTTCCATCCGTGCGTACACACAGAGGGTTGTGCGCACGCACACTTCGCAATGTGCTGGACTCGCTCTGCTTGATTTCTTGTGCGTACGCACGGGTAGCTGTGCGTATGCATGCATGCTGATTCCTTCTGTGCGTACGCACGCATGGCTGAGCTCTCCTCCTTTGTTTTCTTCATGCTTTATCCCAAATGCATGCTTTTCTTCCATTCCTACCAAGCCATTTCTACCTCATTCATCTGAAATCACTCATAAAAAACATCAAGATATCGAATGGAAGGTAAACGGAATAAAATTAGTCAAACTAAGCACAAAAGAGCATGTTCTCATAATCAAGCACAATAGAGGGATCAAACACAAAAGTATGCTATTATGGTGCTTAAGTGCAGGTTTATGTGATGAAATCCATCCAATTATAGCTAAAATATTATCATAAAATATGGACTCATCACCCTCCTATCCACCCCAAGCTCCCATAGATGATACCTTTAGTGTTATTCGCCAAGGGAAACAGGAGCTTCAAACCACACTTACCTCTGCTCTCACCGGTCTCACCTCTACTCTCCAAGCTCTTATATCCCGTGTGGATCCATCCTTTACCCCCAATACTCAACCCTCAAGCTCTGGTGCACTTACATTTCACCCATATCCATCAATCCAAGAGCTACATGATCCCAATTACGCTATTGACATGGAACAAGAGAGAAGGGATCATCTTAGGGATGTAATGGATCGGTTTCACGCATACATACTTCAAGAGAAGCAAGAGGAGGCCCAAAAAGTAGAGGTATGAGAGACCCTTGAAGATGAAGGAGTAGTTGAAGAATTAGGGGGAATTGAAGAAAGTTGTCAAGAGGTGGAAGTTATCAAGGAGGAGTTAGATTTTGTACTAGAGCAAGTGCAGAAAACTAAAATTATCGAAGAAAAGGAAGTGGTTGAGGACTTAAGAGATGCAAAACCTCCATGGAAATCTCACGTCATTGAGCCTCCTTCCAAAATGTTTGAATTTGATGTTGAGGAGGGTGTACAACCTCCAAGGCATGTCATGGTTGAAAACTTGGAGGAGGTTGATCATGAAATGGATTCAATAATTGATGAGTTTTTATCAACAATTGAATCATCCCTCATTGGACTTAAAGAAGAGGTCAATGTTGCAGAAGCTTGTCAAGAGGTGGATATCATCAAAGAATAGCCAAAGAGATTGAAGCATACATTGCCAAGGCCGCCACTGGAGATACCTCCCTCCAAGCCATTACCATCCAATACAACATTCAAGTGGGTAAAATTCTTATCCTTAAACTTTACCTTCCCACTTGAATGTGGTCTGCTTGAAACGGATAGACAACTTAGAGCTATCTGCGGTTTTAAGAGTAAAAAGAAGATGGTTAGTGGTTGGCAACACCATCCTAGGTTCGTTATGGTTGGAAGCTCAAGGCCCAATTGCAAAGGTTGGTATAATTCTCGATTGATTGGGTCTAGGAGGATGTTTGGGTGCTTAAATGAGAATCCCATGGCTAAACCACCCGGATGGAATCATGATGATCAACTTGAAGACAGGTGTAGGAATAAGATTTGGGATCCGGGTATACAAGAGGATCAACTTTGGGAGCTCAAAGCTTGTGGAGAACTTCATCAAGGCTTGGTGAATTTTTTGGAGATGTTAAAGCTTATTGGAAGTCCAAGCACTGGTGGAAGTTTCAGGATAAGTTCAACCACAAGCCACCATGACAAGGAGCTTAGGAAGCATGCAAAAGTGGAAGGAATACAAGAAATTGAAGGAACTGCTAAGCTGTCAAGCCTGACCTCTTCGTACTAAATCGGTCATAACTTGAGCTACAGAGGTCTGAATGAGGCAGTTCCAGATGCGTTGGAAAGCTAACATCTGAGGCTTCAAAATGATATTCAAAACTCTATAGTTTCCATGAAGTTAGGCGACGCGCACGTGTGGATCATGCGTACGTGTGATATTGTGAATGTTCAGCGACGCGTACGCATGGGCGATGCATACGCGTGACAGAGCCACGTGCTGTACGCATCAGAAAACATTGGGGGCAATTTCTAGGCTATTTTTGGCCTAGTTTCAAGCCCGAAAATACTGATTAGAGGCTGCACAGTGGAGCTGGAGGGGATACAACTTTCATTCACATAATTTTAGGTTTTAGATCTCCTCTCTCTAGGTTTTAGGATTTTTAGGTTTAGTTCTTCTCAAATTATGAATTTTATCTTATTGTAATTTAGTTTCTCTTCTACTTTTATTTGTTCTAGTACTTTAGTTTATCTATTTCTCTTCTTGATCTCTTTATATTGCTATTTTAGTTTATGAATTCTCATGTTAGATTTGATTTCCCTTTTAATGCAATTTGAGGTATTTCATGTTTATTGCTTCTTCCTTTATTTGTTATCATTGATGCTTGAAATTGTTGGTTTTGAATTTTACATTCTCTATTGTTTTCCTATGCTTTTTACTTTGCGCCCATCAAGTGTTTGATGAAATGCTTGGTTGGATTTTAAACTAGCTTTTTATGTTCTTAGCTAAGATTGAGTAATTCACTACAAGAAAAATACCCATTCAGCCACACTTTTTTTAAGCTACATTTGAAAAGCGTAGCCTATTCTAGGAATAGGCTACGCTTTTCTCCGTGTTTCCTTTTTGTAGGAGAATAGAAAACACATTTGTGACATCACTTGAAAAGTGTAGCCTTAGGTATTATAAATATCACTTATAAAGCGTAGCCTTATCTTAAAAGCTATGGGTTCACTTTTTACACCAAAAAATACACTTTTAAAGAGTAACCTATTTGTCAGATTTCAGGTGCGCTTTAAAAGTGTTGCCTAATATATCTCAAGTCAAATGTCCAACACTTAGTAAAATTTTTTTCAATTTTCATCAATTTTCAGCAAATAATCCACATACAAACACTTAGCCAAATAAAATGAAAACATAAAACCCCACCTTAATTTTTCCCTTCTTCGCGCCCCTCCCAACTCAGAGAGGACTCTGCACCATCACCACTCACTGTAACATCTCTAATTTCTAACCCTAAATTCCAAATTCCCCAAATTAACTCAGAAAACTCTAATTCCCAAAATTCCTAACCCTAACAGCCGCAACCTCACCCTCCTTCAACGTAACAAACAAAAGCAGCCACTGTAGAGAGAAGAGGGATCGGGAGAAGAAGAGAGGAGAGGAAAGGCCTGCCCAGCCATCACCACCGCAGCGCCGCTGCAGCTATTGCCTCCTTCAGAGCTGCGGAAAGTCGTCCTCCTTGCCGTCGAATGCCGCCGTCGTGTCGCACATGAGAGAGAGAGAGAGACAGATTCGAGAGGAGCTACCCGTGATCGCTGCCATCGAAGCCAGGCTCGTCGCCGTCACCACCAACGAAGCTGCGAGGAGCCGCTGTCGTGCTCGTGTCGCTGTGCACCGTCGAGCTTCCCTCACCCTGAGCCGTCGATCTGTCGCCACCGCTATAAGGGCTTGTCGCTGGAGCCACGACTGTCACTGAGCTTCTGTCGCCGCTGCCGTTCAAGCCGCTGCTGCCGTCGATTTGGAGTTGCTGCGATTGGAGCCACTAGCGGGGGTGAGTTGCTACTGCCCTATTGCCGTCATAATCATATTCAACGTCCACTGCCCTGAGCTGATTCTGCCCTTGAGTTCGTTGAGTTCGGATTCCTTGTGCTACTGTAACTGTCATTACTGCTGCGGGAACCAACGTTTCTGTTTGGCTGTTGCTGAAGGTCTTCCACCATCACTGGAGCTGCCCAGAATCATCGTGGAAGCTGCCAAGATATATGGTTGATTTCTAATTATGCCAAGACATCATCACTAATTATTGTCTCATGTATACAATCCCTTATTTCTTGAACTTTCTAATCTGTTGTCATCCTTAGATTCCACTGAAGGCCACCCCACATCAAGTAACATGCTTTGCGGAGAAGAATCTATATCCACTTATTGTCTCAGTTCCTGTAAGATAGATGTATTCTTTTCTTTTTTTATTTCTTTATTTATTAGGCCTTAAATATGATTATGAGTATTCCTTGTGGTTGAATTTTTTTTTCTGATTGATGCATTAAAAGAAAAAAAAAAAACCACAGTATATTTATTGTTATTTCCAACATTTGTGTTAAGAATCAAACATTCAGACCATATTAACTAGTCCTGCTCAGGTTCATTTTCACTAGATTGTGTCCTGTTTAGTAAGTTGTGTTGTAGCTTGTTCAGTTCATATATTATAAAATATTAATCAGTTTGCTAATTTTTTCAGAAAGTAATCAAAACTGTTTATTGATATAAAACCAGGTTCCTAAACCACTTAATCAAGTTGTTTCTCTAGTTGAACAAGATTCCAACCATCAGAGTGAGAAGTCTGTTGAATAAAACCGTTTTTATTCTGTTGATGAATTTGAGGTTCGTATTATGGAGCTAGATAAGTCTGGTGGCCCTTGGCAAACAAAGGCAACAATTCCTATGCAAACTTCTGAAAATGCCCTTACAGTGAGAATGGTTACACTGTTGGTAATAGAATAGATCATGTTTTTAGCTGCTTGGCCTCACTAATTCCATTTTGTGATTTTTCTTTTTGCGTAGAATACATCCTCCAAAGAAAATGAAACACTTTTGGCTGTTGGCACTGCTTATGTGCAAGGAGGAGAAGTGGCTGCTAGAGGACGTATCCTGCTGTTCTCTTTAGGAAAAAATACCAATAATCCTCAAACTCTGGTATCTTTGGGGTTGCTTTCTCAAATTTTGGCTGAATTTTTTGTCACTTGGCTAAACCTTGAGTGATGCTTTTTTTTGGACAGTTATTAAATGTTCATTTTCACAGGTTTCAGAGGTGTACTCAAAGGAATTAAAAGGAGCTATATCTGCCTTGGCCTCTCTTCAGGACCATCTCTTGATAGCATCTGGTCCAAAAATTATTTTGCACAAGTGGACAGGCACTGAGTTGAATGGGATTGCATTTTTTGATGCACCACCGTTACATGTTGTGAGCTTAAATATAGTAAGGGAGATTTCCTTAAATCTTTTGTTAAACAATAGCAACCAAGCTTGTCCCATTTTTTTGGGTTTTTGGGGGTTAAAAGAATTTTGAAATTATCTGTCCCTGTAATTTTCTGAGAGAAATACGCTTTGAATGCTTACCTTAAATATATTGAACAAGTGCCGGTGAAGTGAAAAGAAAAAATGAAAATGAGAATGAGATAAATGGATGTTCTTGAATTAATTTCTTCTTACCTCTTATCTCTGTTAACATTTTCCCAGGTAAAATAAGGTTTAGTTTTTAGCTATACACAATTTCAAACTCCACAAAATTTATCTATACACAATTTCAAACTTAGGAGGCAAGAGGCTTCTATAGAAGAGCATTGCTCTAGCTTTCTTACTAATATTGATTCAGAATCTATTGATGGAAAACATGTAGCATCAGTAACTGCAATATCTAGAGAATCTGAAAGCACAATGGGAGTTAATGACAAGATTGAAGATTCTGGAGAAAGATTTTTCAGTTCTGAGAATTCATCTCTGCTAGTTGAAGCAGTTGATGTGAATTCAACATCTGATGGAGAAGAGCAAGAGAAATGTTGTGAAGAGTTGTCAAATTTGCAGGCACGCCAGAATGAACAAGGAGACTCATTGGATGGAATAGTTGACGATACTGGGAGCAAGTCCGCAAGCAGCGTTTGCCTCATCTGGTTTTTATTTTTGACATTAACTCCACCTTAAACAATTTTGATACTCACACTTATTCACTTACTTAACATGTCAGGTGCTAATCAATGCCACTGCTGATCGAAACTGCACGACACTATCGCAGGTCAGATATTGGCAATAGATTCTTCTGTTTCTTATTTATTTGCTCCAATTTATCAAAACCTTGCATGTTTTAATGTCACCCTATTTTGCTATACTCCTCTAATTTTCTTAGTGCCAACTACTCTATCTACACATCATGTGTAATTGTAAAACAGATTTGCATAACAATCTTTTTATTCGTCACTATCACTTTTTGTAAAACAGATGTGCCAACTGCTCTATCTTACATGCATTTGAAAAGATTTAGGTGCTCCAATTGAATATCTATAGTTTCTGTTTCATGATTTGTTGGTTTGTTTGTGAATATTTGAAATTTGGAATGCTCTTACTGAGTTGATATTGTTGCTGATTTTGAACCTAAACTTTGGCTTTTGTTGTTGCATTTTCATTTGAATTTCTGGATATATTATAATCAGTTCATATATACAAAATCCACCAATATCATGGTTTTGCAAATTGACGAAGAGCTTCTTCAGGAAGTGGTTAATATGGGATTTGACAGAAATCAATTGGTTGAATCTTTATGCAACAGGATCCAAAATGAGGTCTGTGCCCTTTATTCTCTCCTTTCGTGTCTTCTTGATTGTCTCTTATTATTATCTATACATTTCTGGTACTGTGGCAAACTACTTGTTATTGGATAACTGGTTCCATGTTTCTAGTGGCTATCTTGGAGCTGAGTTTCAAGAGACTATGGTTGACTCTTTACCTTAGATAGTTGACTCTTTTAAGTCTTAATGGATCTAATAATATCTCTTCCTCTGCTCAATATCTCCCACTTATTTATTTATTTTCATGTGGTTTTGTTGTTACCATGTTTGGTTAATGTGAGTGTTGAGCTGAAAAAGAGTAATGTCTGTGTTCTTTTAGCAATTGACTAATGTTGTTGGACCCTTCATTTTTAATGTTTTCCTTTAATTTTTCCAATATGAAGTGAATGACCCTTTTGCCTTGTGAACATGGAGGTTACTAAGGAAGAGCTTAATGCAAAAATGAGAGGAAAAATTTTCCATCTTTGGTCTGAAAAAAATCATGCAAAGTTTCCAACATGTTTGTGTTTTGTTTTGTGGCAGATGGGGCTGGTGATGATTTGTTTAAAGAGCTGTGGAGGCTGTGTGCAGGGCCATTAATGGATGTTCCTTGTGTTCAAGACAGAGTTTTCTATTTCCCTCAGGGTCACATTGAATTGGTATGATATACACTTCTTTACCTTGTTTCTGATTTTGTTTGTGAATTTTATTTTTTTCCATTTTTGTGCTATGTATGCTTTCAAATTTAAGCCTTAAGGGGTTTAGTAAGTGTTATATAATTTTGATTTTTTTCTTTTGTAGTTGCCAGAACCTACAGAACAAGATTTGAGGCAGATGAAGAACCAGAAATCTCCCAAATACGATCTTCCGTCGAACAAGATATTTAAAGAACAAGATTTTTTTCTCATCTATCAGAAGGTTAATAATTTTTATTAGAAGATACTTATGTAGGATACAATATTTTAGTTTTTTATAGTTTATTAGTAGTAAATTCTAAGTGAAGTGATGTATATTTTGATATGGGTATGTTTAATTTAGTGTGAGATGTATGAATATTCATTTATGATCATCCCAATATTTTTAGTTCATTATAAATATATTTTGTTATTGGATAATTTTTATTATTTAAAGAATATTGTATGGTATTATTATGTATTTATTTTTATTTTATAATTTTTGACTAATTTAATTAAAAAAATAGGATTATATATATAATCATATTACTAAATATTAGGTTTTAGAAAAAAAATTATTAGAATATATATATATATATATAGGAAATAAAAAAAAAACAATGAAGGACCTAAGGCTACACTTATATATAGTAGCTATAGTATACAAAAAAAAAAAAAGAGGGATCTAAGGCTACGCTTATAAAAAGTAACTATGGTATACAATGTGGTTACGTTTTACAAGTGATGCAGTAGGGTTGAAAAGCGTAGCCTATTCTGGAAAAATGAAAGCTGAAAAGCATAGCCTTTGGTCCTGGACAGCATCACTTGAAAAGCGTAGCCTATTCCCAAACGCCAAAAGCGTAGCCTTTGGTGCAGAAAAGCGTAGCCTTTGAGAATAGGCAACGGCCGAATAGGAATCACCCAAAAAAGCGTAGCCGTAGCCCAAAAAGCGTAGCCGTAGCCTAAGGCATCATTTTTTTTTCACTTTTAGCTACACTTTTCAAGTGTACCTGAATGGGTGTTTTTCTTGTAGTGATTAGAGACTCTTGAATTGTCAGAATCTCTTGTTGCTTGGTGATTGAAACTTGCTAGTTGACTTGAATTCTACTAACTCTAGACTTTCCTTAGGAGTTGACTAAGACTTGAGGGTTCATGTTGATTTTCTCACTTGACTTACCTTCAATTATTAGAGGTTAACTAAGTGAGTGCAACTTACAATTACCATCACAAGTGACTATGATAATGGGGATAGGAATTCCAATTATCAATCCTTGCTAAGACTTTCCTTAATTATTATTTTATTTCCTTGTTATTTACATTACTTGTTCCTTATTTCAAAACCCAAAAAGATAAATTCCCATAACCAATTATAAGTACACTTCCCTGCAATTCCTTAAGAGACGACCCGAGGTTTGAATACTTCAGTTATTATTTTTATTGGGATTTGTTACTTGTGACAAACAATTTTTTGCATGGAAGGATTATTTGTTGATTTAGAAACTATACTTGCAATGAGAATTCATTGAGGAATTCTAAACCATCAAAAATCCGTTCATTAAAATGGCGCTGTTGCCGGGGAATTCCAAATGTGTGCCTTATTATTGGTTATTGTGAATATTGTGAATAAATTTACTTTTTTGTTTCTTTGTTAGTTGTTTCTAGTTTTAGGAGTTTAGTTTCATTATTCCTTATTAGTTTTTGTTTTTATTTTCTCTTGATACTATGCATTCTCACCCCTTTGGCTATGAGTTTGGTTACAATCATGTTGTAGGAAGAGGAGATTACAATAAAAGCTTGCATCAAGGATGGGACAATCAAAGATGGGAGGAGCCACGAGGATTTGATCAACCCTCTTTGCAACAACCTCCACCAACTTACTATGAGCAAGATCCATTCCACGGTGCATACCAAGACAATGGATATGGTGGACCCCCTTGTAGTTACCAACAAGCCCCACCATATGCCTATGAACCCCCTCCTCAACATAGCTTTGAACTACCATACTCACAAGCCCCTTTCCACTATTCACCTCCATATGACTCTAACCCTTATCCACCACACCAACCACCATACAAACCATATGAACCATACCCAGAACCACCACCTCAATATACACCATCTCCATACCCTTATCAAGAAGAACTACCTCCATATTATGAGCCTTTTCTCCCAACAAATGAACCCTTCTATCCAACCCAAGCTCCCATAGATGATACCTTTAGTGTTATTTGCCAAGGGCAACAGGAGCTTCAAACCACACTTACCTTTGCTCTCACTGATCTCACTTCTACTCTCCAAGCTCTTATATCCCGTGTGGATCCATCCTTTACCCCCAATACTCAACCCTTAAGCTCTGGTGCACTTACCTTTTACCCATATCCATCAATCCAAGAGCAACATGATCCCAATTACGCTATTGACATGGAACAAGAGAGAAGGGATCGTCTTAGGGACGTAATGGATCGGTTTTACGCATACATACTTCAAGAGAAGCAAGAGGAGGACCAAAAAGTAGAGGTAGGAGAGACCCTTGAAGATGAAGGAGAAGTTGAAGAATTAGGGGGAATTGATGAAAGTTATCAAGAGGTGGAAGTTATCAAGGAGGAGTTAGATTTTGTACTATAGCAAGTGGAGAAAACCAAAATTATCGAAGAAGAGGAAGTGGTTGAGGACTTAGGAGAGGAAGAACCTCCATTGGAATCTCATGTCATAGAGCCTCCTTCCAAAATGTTTGAATTTGATGTTGAGAAGGGTGTACAACCTCCAAGGCATGTCATGGTTGAAGACTTGGAGGAGGTTGATCATGAGATGGATTCAATAATTGATGAGTTTTTATCAACAATTGAATCCTCCCCCCATTGGACTTAAAGAAGAGGTCAATGTTGCAGAAGCTTATCAAGAGGTGGAGATTATCAAAGAGGAGCCTAAGAGATTGAAGCATACATTAGCAAGTCCGCCACTGGAGATATCTCCCCCCAAGCCATTTCCATCCAACACAACATTCAGGTGGGTAAAATTCTTATCCTTAAACTTTACCTTCCCACTTGAATATGGTCTGCTTGAAACGAATGGACAAGTTAGAGCTATCTGCGGTTTTAAGAGTAAAAGGAAGAAGGTTAGTGGTTGGCAACACCATCCTAGGTTCGTTATGGTTGGAAGCTCAAGGCCTAATTGCAAAGGTTGGTATAATTCTCGATTGATTGGGTCTAGGAGGATGTTTGGGTGCTTAAATGAGAATTTCAAGGCTAAACCACTCGGATGGAATCATGATGATGAACTTGAAGACGGGTGTAAGAACAAGATTTGGGATCCGGACATACAAGAGGATCAACTTTGGGAGCTCAAAGCTTGTGGAGAACTTCATAAAGGCTTGGTGAATTTATTTGGAGATGTTAAAGCTTATTGGAAGTCCAAGCACTGGTGGAAGTTTCAGGATGAGTTCAAGCACAAGCCACCATGAGAAGAAGCTTATAAGGTGTCTAACTTAAGGACTTTAACTAAAAGTTCTAGGTGGGAGATACCCCACCATGGAAAACTCTTCCAATTTTATTTCTTTTATTTATGTTGGTAATTAATTGAATTTTTTTAGTTAGAATTATTTAGTTTAAGTTGTGGTTTTACTAGTTTAATAATATTTGGATTTATTTTGGTAGTTTGTTAGTTTATATTAAAAAAAAAAGAGGGAATCGATGCGCACGCGTCGTATGAGTATGCTCAACATATTGAAAATGGACAGAGAGTTGCAATGGAACGACGCGAGAGGGGTGCTAGGCGCACAGCCAGACCCATGCGTACGCGTGACCCACGCTTATGTGTCCCCTGCATTTTTCTCCATCCACGCATAAGCGTCAGTGACGCATAGCGTGGAATAAAAAATTGGCGTAGTATGCTGATTGAACAGAAAGTTGTGCGGCCATGGTGCTAGAATCGCGCGAGTAGTCACGTGTACGCATGACAGACGCTCACGCGTCAGAAAATGCTGGGGGTGATTTTTGGGCTGTTTTATTTGTTCTAGTACTTTAGTTTATCCATTTCTCTTGTTGATCTCTTTATATTGCTATTTTAGTTTATGAATTCTCATGTTAGATTTGATTTCCCTTTTAATGCAATTTGAGGTATTTCATGTTTATTGCTTCTTCCCTTATTTGTTACCATTGATGCTTGTAATTGTTGGTTTTGGATTTTACATTCTCTATTGTTTTCCTATGCTTTTAATTTGCGCCCATCAAGTGTTTGATGAAATGCTAGGTTAGATTTTAAACTAGATTTTTATGTTCTTAGTTATGATTGAGTAATTAGAGACTCTTGAATTGTCAAAGTCTCTTATTGGTTGGTGATTGAAACTTGCTAGTTGACTTGAATTCCACTAACTCTAGTCTTTCCTTAGGAGTTGACTAAGACTTGAGGGTTCATGTTGATTTCTCACTTGACTTACCTTCAATTGTTAGAGGTTAACTAAGTGAGTGCAACTTACAATTACCATCACAAGTGACTATGATAATGGGGATAGGAATTCCAATTATCAATCCTTGCTAAGACTTTTCTGAATTATTATTTTATTTCCTTGTTATTTACATTACTTGTTCCTTATTTCAAAACCCAAAAAGATAAAATCCCATAACCAATTATAGGTACACTTCCCTGTAATTCCTTGAGAGATGACCCAAGATTTGAATTCTTCGGTTATTATTTTTATTGAGGTTTGTTACTTGTGACAAACAATTTTTTGCATGAAAGGATTATTTGTTGGTTTAGAAACTATACTTGCAACGAGAATTCATTGAGGAATTCTAAACCGTCAAAAATCCGTTCATCACCCACAAAGTTTATTGAATAACTGCAAATAGGTTTAATTATTGTGAGTAGTTAATTGGTTATATGGATGTTGATTTGTGGCTGCAAATGTGATTTAAATTGTTGACTTTTGTGATGTGGCTTGATTATGTGTGGATTGTGAAATGTCCAATGAGTGATTGCTAAGAATTTTGAATCCTAATGAATTACATTGGTTTGGTTGTCGTTGAGCTGGTTAATTGATATATTATAAT
Organism: Arachis ipaensis; assembly: GCF_000816755.2. Taxonomy (NCBI): domain Eukaryota; kingdom Viridiplantae; phylum Streptophyta; class Magnoliopsida; order Fabales; family Fabaceae; genus Arachis; species Arachis ipaensis. Next base: position 55,621,799 of record NC_029785.2, read on the forward strand.
GGTAGTGAACTTGGTTGGTGATTGATTTGAAATTGGTTTTAAGAGGTATTAAAGGTAGGATCTTAAAACTTTGAACTGCTTGCTAAAAATCCGATTCTTGAAATTAAACGGAAACTTTGAAATTGAACCAGTAACTCAATAGTAATTAAAACGGTATGAGAGTAAAAACTGCATAAACTAAGATAAAAAGCAGTTGTTGGAATTCAATTTTTAGAAGTTCGAATTAAGTGGGGGATTAGTTATGATTTTTTAAAGTTAAACTGTTAAATTTAATTTTCTGAATTACCTTTAAATGAAATCAGTAACATTGAAATGCTATAACTAATCCTGTGATGATCGAAATTGCATGAAACTAAGTATGGGTTAAACTTGGGAATATATGGAACTAGACTAGAGAACTTGAGACTTTTTTGTTAAGTATATGATTTATAGTGAATTTTTGAATTATGGTTGTGAAATCTAATTTTTCCTGTAGAATTTTTATAATAGCAATAACTTATTGGCTCTTCTAGGAATGTTTTAAATTGAATTTTTAGATTGAACTAATTTTAGATAAAACTTTATTGTTATTATTTTAATACCGTAAAGTTTTAGAACTATTGGCTTTGTGGTTTTAAATATATGACTTTTTAAAATATGATGCATTATGTAGTAAAAACCAGGTTCTATTTTCTAGGTTAGAAACTTTAAGAACTTATAACTTTTAATTCTGGATGGGTATTAAGGTAACCAATTGATGATTGAAATTGAGTATGTTTAGTGTATGCAATTTAAATTTCAGGATTGTCCCTGTTTTAATGAGTGAGTTATGGGACTTGGAAGAGGATAAGTTTAATGTATTTTAAAATAGAATTATACAGAATTTTACCTCACTTCCAAGTTACATAACTTCTTCATTAAAAATGGTATTGATATGGAACCAATTGGGAAAGAAACTTGGATATGTTAAATTGAACCATATTAATTTTGAAGGCTGTTAAATTTAATTTGGATTTTATATAGAATTTTGAATATTGCATACTACTACTATTTTCTGGTTTTTAAACATTGTAGAGCAATCACAGATTTTCTTCTTATTCCTGAGACTAAATAAATTAGAAAATTATAATTTTTAGTTTATTAGAAAGCTTAATCTGAGACGGTTTCCTGGACATAAAGTTTGTGCGATTCTGAATTCATTTGGTATTTTGAAAACATAATTGAAACTATATTGGCGAAGTTGTTTTTAGTGATAATCTTAGATATGGAACTTAAAAATAGAATTTTATATTGTTATAAAATATTTGGAAAACTATTAAAGTAAGAGTTATTATAATAATTTAAATGATCCTTTTGAGAAAAGATAGTTGAGATTGGAAATTGTTGGTATGTAAGGCTCATAGTGGGTGATGCTATGGTTGTTTGGCAAGGACGTGGGCTTTGTCCCGCTTGCGTAATTACGATTGTAAAAGAGAATGAATGAGAATGTGAAATGAATGATGGATAATGAAATAGATTTTATATTCATCTACTTCGTGGTGGAGGCAATCAGATAGATAGTGGTACAACCAAAGGATATTTTTTAGTGATACACAGCTAGTGTAAGGTAGAGTCTGCTTACAGAGGATATGATGCATACATCAGTTAGTGAGAACCGTACCTATGCTGACTAGAAAACCATACCCGTTTCTGCTGCTATCGGTTACGTCGGGAGCGGGTAGAAACCAACAAATGAGCTCATTACCTGTACTAGGGCTAGACATGCATTATCTTATTTATGCATCATTCTCTATTATATTCTTGTGCTTTTATTCTATTCCTTGCTTAGTTTGTTTGTGTTCTATTTGTCTGTTTGTGTTCTGTTTGTCTGTTTTTGAATTGCGCTTAGAGTTAGGTATTATATGAAAAGTCATATTGGTTCAGCATAGACTTAAGAAACCTTTGTTTGGGACAGGATGACTATTCATACCGAGATTGACATAAGCTATATAAACAAATGTGAAGAAGAGAAATAAAGCAGCACAAAGAGATAAAGAGAAAATAGAAAAAAGAAAAAGAGAACGAAAATTTGATTTGTTTGTATATGCATTCACTTTTATATTGAAGGTTGGTATTGATTAGAAAGATTTTAAGAAATATAACTTGAAGCTAATACCCAATTCTTTTCCAACGTAATTTCAAAATGTTTTATATAATTAATAAAAATGAAATTTTTTAACTAAATTAACTATTTGCGTTTTATCTTTTACTTTCACAGCATTCTCGACCTCTATTGAAAACTTGTGGTTTGGTTCTCACCTCAAATTTTTCACCCTTTTAGTGACATAGGTTTGAAGACCCATATGAAGCTCCGAGCAATTAGTAGGCTTTCTTTATTATTTCAGTAGTTTTTATAGAGTCCCCTCGCTCTTGTACCTTAAGATTTTATTTTACATAGAGGGGTAGGTATGGTATGTTGTACTTGAGTTTTATTTTATTTCTTTTGTATAAAGCTTATTGCTAATAATATTTATGTGATTATTATTACATGAAAATCTTTGAGATATGTCTTTAAAGAATAAAAACAAAATTTTCTAGCATTTTCTTAAAACAGAAATGCGATATTGATATAAAGGCTCAGTAATTAAGTAGTTAATATTAGAAAAGGTTACATAATGTTCTTTCTAGTAGAAACGTTATAGATTGGGCTATTGTGATAGTGACTTGAGATAGTTTTCAAATGGTGGTTTCAAGGAAAGAAAATTTGGTTTCTAGAGAAGTGAATTTGGTTTTCAGAGAAGAAAGTCTTTGGTGAATTTGTGGTTGTATGGGTTGGGATTTTTGTTGGTGAGGTGTAGTGAAGTTTTTTAACTCTTGATTACCCCAACTAAAGATAGGGTAGTTCCTCAATCCGAGATTATAAGTTTTTGAGAAGGGGTCATCATATGGTGGCTTTGAGAAGTTTCTCATGTAATTTACCTGCTCCTCCTTAAACAACTCACATTCTTCATCCTTGTGAGCTCCTCAACACTAGCTACAGAGAACAACTTGTTCTCCCACTGTGGAGACTTGCATATGCCTCAATTGCTTTGTAAGTGAAGATATTTGTTGAGACATAGCCTTGTTTTATGTCAAAATAGTGTCCAGAGTATCTAACTCTATCACATCTCTCTTCATTATTCTTTTAGAGGAGTATAAATACTAATTGTTGGCCACAATCTCAATCAACTCTAAGGCTTCTTTAGTAGTCTTTATATGCATGGATCCTCTAGCTGAGGAATCCAACAAAGTTCTAGAAGTATGAGTGAGTCCATCATAGAAGATTCGGAATTGTACCCAATCAGCAAACATATTCAGAAGGCGCTCTCTCAACATTTCTTTGTACCTTTCTCAAGCTTCATAAAGGAATTCCCCATCCATTTAAATGAAAGTTTGGATATCATGTCTCAACTTTGCCTACCTCTATGGTGGGAAGAATTTGGTTAAGAACTTATTGACCAAATCATTCAATGTTGCTACACTTTCCTTTGGTTGATTTTTAGCCAATTTTCTCAAACCAAACAGCAACATTTCAGCCATCATAAATACATCAAAATACATCAATTAATCTTGAATTCATGCCTTGGAAGCTGATGAGTCCATATTTTCCGATGTATTTTGGCTTGATTTGAATGGATTCTAGCACATGAACTCACACTTAATCACCAAAATAGCATACTTTTGTGTTTGATCCCTAATTTGATTCTAAATGTGAAAACATGCATTTTAATGCTTAGATTAGTGATTTTAATTCCACTTTTATGTCATTCGATACCGTGATATGGTTTGTGAGTGATTTCAGGCCTTAGAGGCAAGAATGGATGGCCAAAAGTGGAAGAAAGCATGTACAAGGGAGAAAACATGAAGAAAATAAGGAAAAGCACACATAGCGAAGTGTGCGTGCGCACAGCCCTACGTGCGCGCGCACAAGCGAGAATTTCCATGTGTGCGTACTGATAAACCATATTTTATGATATATTTTGTGCTTAATTTGAGTGATTTATTCAATCCTTCAACCACTTATTCATATTAATTGCATGGTTTTACTTCTCCTTCCTTATTATGTGATGTATGTGAAAAACATGTTTCCTACGCTTTAAAATTAATTATTTTAATTACCTTTATTTCCATTCGATGCCGTGATTAGTGTGTTGAGTAGTTTCAGATCTTCTAAGGCAAGAATGACTCAAAGGATGGAAAGGAAACATACAAAAATGGAAGGAAAGCACAAAACGGAGTCCTTGAAGAAACTGGCATCCACGCGATCGCATGGACGACGCGATCGCATGCCAAGCGCGAAGAAGCGGCGACGCGGCCACATGACTAACGCGACCGTGTGCCTTAAGCATAACACATATGACGCGGCCGCATGACTGACGCGACCGCGTGTCAAGAAAAGCTCCGAATGACGCGACCGCGTGACCCACGCGGACGCGTGACAGAGGCCACGCACCAGAAATTGCAGAAAACACTCATAGCGAATTCTGAAGTCCTTTTTGGCCCAAATCCAAGTCCAGAAGGCATAGACCAGAGGTTATGAAGTAGAGGAATGCATCCATCCAAAGGGAGCTTGATGAGCGGATAATTTATACGCTTTTTGGCATTGTTTTTAGTATGTTTTTAGTAGGATCTAGTTACTTTTAGGGATGTTTTTATTAGTTTTTATGTTAAATTCACATTTCTGGACTTTACTATGAGTTTTTGTGTTTTTCTGTGATTTCAGGTATTTTCTGGCTGAAATTGAGGGACTTGAGCAAAAATCAGATTCAGAGGTTGAAGAAGGACTGCTGATGCTGTTGGATTCTGACCTCCCTGCACTCAAAATGGATTTTCTGGAGCTACAGAACTCAAAATGGCGCGCTTCCAATTGCGTTGGAAAGTAGACATCTAGGGCTTTCCAGAAATATATAATAGTCTATACTTTGGTCGAGTTTAGACGATGCAAAAGGGCTTTGAACGCCAGTTCTATGCTGCAGTCTGAAGTTAAACGCCAGAAACACGTCACGAACCAGAGTTGAACGCCAAAAACACGTTACAACTTGGCATTCAACTCCAAAAGAAGCCTCTGCACGTGTAAACTTCAAGCTCAGCCCAAGCAGACACCAAGTGGGTCCCGGAAGTGGATTTATGCATCAATTACTTACTTCTGTAAACCCTAGTAACTAGTTTAGTATAAATAGGACTTTTTACTATTGTATTAGACATCTTGGGACGCCTAGTTCTTAGATCATGGGGGCTGGCCATTCGGCCATGCCTAAACCTTTCACTTATGTATTTTTCAATGGTAGAGTTTCTGCACTCCATAGATTAAGGTGTGGAGCTCTGTTGTTCCTCATGATTTAATGCAAAGTACTACTGTTTTATATTCAATTCAACTTATTCCGCTTCTAAGGTATCCATTCGCACCCAAGAACATGAAGAATGTGATGATTATGTGACGCTCATCATCATTCTCACTTATGAACGCGTGCCTGACAAACACTTCCGTTCTACATGCAAACAAGCTAGAACGAATATCTCTTAGATATCTAATATAGGGGACCGAGTCCGAGTTATTAGTATCTTCGTGGTATAAGTTAGAACCCATGGATGGCCATTCCTGAGATCCGGAAAGTCTAAACCTTGTCTGTGGTATTCCGAGTAGGATCTGGGAAGGGATGGCTGTGACGAACTTCAAACTCGCGAGTGCTGGGCGTAGTGACAGACGAAAAAGGAGGGTAAATCCTATTCCAGTATGATCGAGAACCTCGAGATGATTAGCCGTCCCGTAACAGAGCATTTGGACCTTTTTCACAGAGAGGATGGGATGTAGCCATTGACAACGGTGATGCCCTTACAGAAAGCTTGCCATGGAAAGGAGTAGGAATGATTGGATGAAGACAGCAGGAAAGTAGAGGTTCAGAGGAACGAAAGCATCTCTATACGCTTATTTGAAATTCTCACCAATGGTTTACATAAGTATTTCTATCTTTATTTTCTGTTTATTTATTATTATTATTCAAAAACTCCATAACCATTTAATATCTGCCTGACTGAGATTTACAAGATGACCATAGCTTGCTTCATACCAACAATCCCTGTGGGATCGACCCTTACTCACGTAAGGTTTATTACTTGGACGACCCAGTGCACTTGCTGGTTAGTTGTGTGAAGTTGTGAAGTTATGTTTGGACCATGGTATTGTGCACCAGTCTTTGGCACCATTACCAGGGAGAGAACGAACAACAAATTTTACAACCAGGAGTAACAATTTCCCATACCAAGTTTTTGGCGCCGTTGCCGGGCATTGTTCGAGTTTGGACAACTAATGGTCCATCTTGTTGCTCAGATTAGGTAATTTTCTTTTTGTTTTATTTTCAAAAATATTTCTTCAAAAATGTTTCAAAAAAAATTTTTCCTTTTGTTTTCGTAAATTATTCAAAATTTTTAAGAATGAATTCTAGAGTTTCATGGTAACATGTTGAAGCCTGGCTGGCTGTAAAGCCATATCCAAATTCTTTTGGATTGAGGCTTCCACTTGTCAACATAAAAGGCATGTATATGAAGTTGATGAAGTATCAGCTGTTATATGCCTGATTTATATCCTAAAGCTGGCTGGCTATTAAGCCATGCCCAACCCTTGGGTTGGAGCTTTAGGCCAACATTGAAAGATTCCTAGGATTCTTATTAAAAATTTTGAATTTCTTATTTTCTTTTTCCTATATGTTTTTCAAAAAAATTTAAAAGAAAATGCAAAAAAAATCATAAAATCATAAAATCAAAAATATTTTGTGTTTCTTGTTTGAGTCTTGAGTCAATTTCAAGTTTGGTGTCAATTGCATTTTTTCTAAAAGTTTATGCATTTTTCGAAAATTCATGCATTCATAATGTTCTTCATGATCTTCAAGTTGTTCTTGGTAAGTCTTCTTGTTTGATCTTTAAATTTTCTTGTTTTGTGTCTTTTCTTGTTTTTCATATGCCTTTTTCGTTTGTTAGGGTCGAAGCATTAAAGATTTTTAAGTTTGGTGTCTTGCATATTTTCTTTGCATAAAAAATTTTTCAAAAATATGTTCTTGATGTTCATCATGATCTTCAAAGTGTTCTTGGTGTTCATTGATGCTAGGGCATCTTGGCCAGTTTCACTGACCTTTTCTTTACTGTTTTTAGGTTAGTTTCATGCATTTCCTTAGGAAATAAGCTAGTTTTGGGTAGATATTCACTTACACCTTGATTCAAGCATACATTGTGCATCTTACATTATTTCATGAGGATTTTGCATGAGTTTAGTGACAAATTGTATGTTGCATTACCCATGACCTGTACTAGAACTTTGATGCACTCTATTGCTTGATTTCAGGACCAAAGGAAGCAAAGAATGGGAGGTAACTTGCAAAGTTAATGAGAAAAGTGATTGCCAATAATGCTCTCGAAGCCATCATTGACCACGTTGAGAGTCATGTTAACTAAGTTAACGAGAACTCTAACATCACAGTTAAGTGCGAATGAACATCTTAGATAGAACAAGCGTGTTTGAATGGAAAACAGAAATACTTGCATTAATTCATCGAGACACAGCAGAGCTCGTCACCCCCAACAATGGAGTTTAGAGACTCATGCCGTCAAAGAGTACAAAATTCAGATCTAAAATGTCATGAGATACAAAATAAGTCTCTAAAAGTTGTTTAAATACTAAACCAGTAGCCTAGGTTTACAAAAAGTGAGTAGACTATGACAGATGGTGCAGAGATCCACTTCTGGGACCTACTTGGTGTGTGCTGGGCTGAGATTTAAGCAATTCACATGCAGAGGCCATTTGTGGAGTTGAACGCCAGTTTTTGTGCCAGTTTGGGCGTTCAACTCCAGCTTTTGATCCTTTTCTGGCGCTGGACGCCAGAATTGGGCAGAGGACTGGCGTTGAACGCCAGTTTACATCGTCTATCCTTGTGCAAAGTATGGACTATTATATATTGCTGGAAAGCCCTGGATGTCTACTTTCCAAAGCAATTGGAAGCATGCCATTTCGAGTTCTGTAGCTCCAGAAAATCCACTTTGAGTGCAGGGAGGTCAGAATCCAACAGCATCAGCAGTCCTTTTTCAGCCTGAATCAGATTTTTGCTCAGCTCCTTCAATTTCAGCCAGAAAAATACCTGAAATTACAGAAAAACACACAACTCATAGTAAAGTCCAGAAATATGAATTTTTCCTAAAAACTAATGAAAATAGACTAAAAACTAACTAGAACATACTCAAAACTATATGAAATTAACCCCAAAAAGCGTATAAAATATCCGCTCATCACTAAGCATGGCCACGTTAGAAGCCACGTTAACCTAGTTAACGTGGACTCTAACGTGAGACATAGGGGCACCTTGGAACGTTAGTGACAATGTTGAGTGTCACTAACATTCTAACGTGGGAACAAAGGGGGCTTTTCAAAGTTATTGGGAATGTTAAGTCTCAATAACGTGTGCGAAGGACTTAGAGGCAATGTTAGTGGCAACGTTTGTGCCACTAACGTTGAAGTTAACGTGGCTTTTACTTTGGAACGTTAGTAAGAAAGTTGATTGTCACTAACGTTCTCGAACTCATATTTTCACTAAACGTTAACACCCCTAACGTCCTGAGCTAAAGTCTCTGCCCACTTCACATTTTCTCTCTGCAAGTAAAGCCAAGCCCAAATGAAGAAGAGAACTGCTTCAAACTCAAGATCCAAAGGCCCAAGACTTGAAGAGCCAACTAGAAGCTGAGAGAAGTAGTATATATAGGAGTAGCTTTGAATTGTTGAAGGAGTTCTGGAAATTAAAAAAAAGAGAACTACTCTCTGTATTTTACTTTCTTTGCAATTTCTAGTTCTATGATGTATTCTCCATCTTTGTTTTTATTTTCTAGAGCTATGAACAACTAAACCCCTTTCATTGGGTTAGGGAGCTCTATTGCTTCCCTTCCCCCTCTACTCTTTTGTTCTTCTTTGTTATTTTCAATTCTGTTTGCTAACCCACTAACTGTTTGATATATTGTATCACCAACAACTAACAGTAATTCTGACACAAATACTTTCTGCACCTATCTTTTCTTGCTTGCACTTGATGGTTGTATGACAGGGAGAAGAAGCGGGACTTCAACTTCCTTCGATTCTGAACCTGAGAGGACCTTCCTTAGATTAAGGAGGGAGGTAAGAGGAAAGAAAGTGGTTGGTGCTGAGGAAGAAGAGGAATTCTTTGAACCAAACATGGAAGACAACATGGAAAACCATCATGAAGAAGAGGATCACAACCATGGGGGAGGAGGTAGAGCAAATCATGCTGGGGAGGATAGAAGAGTTTTGAGCTCTTACATCAATCCAAACCCAGGCAATTGTGGAAGTAGCATCCAAAAGCCAACAATCCATGCCAACAACTTTGAACTTAAACCACAGCTCATCACCCTTGTTCAGAACAACTGTTCGTTTGGAGGAGGTATTCAAGAAGACCCCAATCAAGATTTGACCACCTTCTTGAGAATATGTGACACAGTAAAGTCTAATGGTGTTCATCCTGACACCTATAGACTGCTCTTGTTTCCATTCTCACTTAGGGACAAAGCAGCCAAGTGGCTGGAATCTTTCCCAAGGGAAAGCCTGACAACTTGGGAAGACGTGGTGAACAAATTCTTAGCAAGATTTTACCCTCCTCAACGAATCAATAGGCTGAGAGCTGAGATCAACTTCAGCAACAACCCAAGAAGGAGTGAATGAAGAAGCAGAGGGTAGTCAGGAGCAAGCCAACTACATTGGGAATTCACCAAGGAAAAACTATGATCCATACTCCAAGACCTAGAACCCTGGGTGGAGAAACCACCCAAACCTTGAGTGGAACCTTTGCTGTGATGCCAATTCAAGCAACAGGGAGGAGTGTCAAGCTATCACACTTAGGAGTGGGAAGGAACTGAAGGAACTGCCCCAAAAACCACAAGAAGAAGGCTCAAATGAAAAGGGAGAAGAGCAAGATGGAGTTCAACCTCCCACACCAAGTCCGCAGAAAGAAAAAGGGATGCCACAACTGAACATCTCAAGAGCTCCATATCCCCAGCTATTGAAGATAAAGGAAGATGACAACCAGTTCTTGAGATTTTTGGAAATCTTCAAGAAACTACAAATCAACATACCCTTTGCTGAAGCCATAGAACAAATGACACTCTATGCCAAGTTTTTGAAGGAGCTAATGACTAAGAAGAGAAGCTGGAAGAACAATGAGACTGTGATACTAACCGAAGAGTGTAGTGCTATCATTCAGCATAAACTACCCCAGAAACTGAAGGAACCTGGGAGTTTTCAGATCCCTTGTATTATAGAAGAGATCACAGTAGAGAAGGCTCTTTGTGACTTAGGGGCCAGCATCAATTTGATGTCAGTAGCTATGATGAGAAAGATGAAAATTGAGGAGGCTAAACCAACAAAAATGGCCCTACAAATGGCAGACCGATCGTTCAAATTTCCTCACGGGATAGTAGAGGATTTGCTGGTAAAAGTGGGAGATTTCATATTTCCAGCAGATTTTGTGGTGCTGGACATGCAGGAGGACGCCAAGACCTCCATCATCTTGGGAAGGCCATTCTTGGCCATTGCTGGAGCTGTCATTGATGTTCAGAAGGGTGACCTCACCCTGAGATTACATAATAAAAAGATGACATTCAACGTGTTCAAGGCCATGAGTTACCCACCAGAACAATTGGGGGAATGCATGAGGTTAGATGCACTTGAGGATGAAGTGCAGGAGAATTTGAAGAAGAAGAACCTGAAGAGGACGAGAGATTGGTGGAGGAAGAATCTGAATCAAGTGAAGAGGTGGCCACAGCAGAAATACATATACCAGATGCACCAAATGAAGGGAACGAAAAGTCAGAAGCACCCAAACATGAACTCAAAACACTGCCACCCACTCTCAAATATGCATATCTAGGAGAAAATGAAAACTACCCAGTGATCATAAATTCATCCCTCAGTCAAGATCAAGAGGACGAGCTACTCAAGGTGCTTCGGGAGCATAAGGATGCCATTGGATGGACCCTTGCTGACTTGAAGGGAATCAGTTCAGCCATATACATGCATAAAATACTGTTGGAAGATGATGCTAAGCCATCCATTCAATCCCAAAGAAGGCTGAACCCAGTCATGAAGGAAGTGGTATGGAAAGAGGTTATGAAGCTTTGGCAAGGAGGGGTCATATACCCAATTTCAAACAGCCCTTGGGTTAGCCCCATACATGTTGTGCCCAAGAAAGGAGGAATCACTGTGGTTATCAATGAGAAGAACGAACTCATACCTACAAGGACCGTCACAGGATGGCGGATGTGCATAGACTACAGAAAACTCAATGAGGCTACACGAAAAGACCATTTTCCCCTTCCATTCATGGATCAGATGTTGGAAAGACTTGCAGGGCACGCATATTATTGTTTTCTCGACGGTTATTCAGGATATAACCAAATAGTGGTTGATCCCAGAGACCAAGAGAAAACCTCATTTACTTGTCCATATGGAGTGTTTGCCTATAGACGCATGCCATTTGGGCTATGTAATGCACCTGCAACTTTCCAACGCTGCATGCTTTCTATCTTTTCAGATATGATAGAAAAATTTATTAAAGTTTTTATGGATGATTTCTCGGTATTCGTAGATTCCTTTCCTAGTTGCCTACATCACCTCGCCTTGGTATTAAAAAGATGTCAAGAGACCAATTTGGTCTTGAACTGGGAAAAATGCCACTTCATGGTGACAGGGGGAATAGTCCTTGGTCACAAGGTCTCTCACCAAGGCATTGAGGTTGATAGAGCTAAAGTAGAACTTTTTGAAAAACTACCCCCACCCAGTGATGTCAAGGCAATTAGGAGTTTTTTAGGGCATGCTGGTTTTTACAGAAGGTTCATTAAAGATTTTTCAAAGATAGCCAAGCCCTTAAGCAATCTTCTTGTATCTGATACACCATTTATCTTTGATGAAACATGCATGCTAGCATTTGCACATTTGAAAATGAGGTTATCCTCTGCTCCTATCATTTCCCCACCTGATTGGAACCTACCATTTGAATTGATGTGTGATGCATCTGATTTTGCAGTTGGGGCAGTGTTAGGACAAAGGAAAGATAACTTAGTTCGTGTGATATATTATGCTAGCAAAGTCCTTAATGAAACTCAAAGAAATTATACCACTATTGAAAAGGAGTTGCTAGCAATAGTTTTTGCATTTGACAAATTTAGATTATACCTCATTGGTGCTAAAGTGATTGTCTTTACAGATCACACAGCACTTAAATATTTGTTTGCCAAGCAAGAATCAAAGCCAAGACTAATAAGGTGGATCTTACTGTTGCAGGAATTTGATATTGAAATCAGAGACAAGAAAGGAGTGGAGAACAAGGTGGCAGATCACCTATCCAGAATCTCTCATGATCAAGGTGGAAGAAATGATACAAATGTGAACGAGCTCTTCCCTGATGAGCAGTTGATGACAGTTCACAAAGTACCATGGTTTGCAGATATTGCAAATTTCAAGGCAACTGGGGCATTACCCCTAGGGATCAATAAACATCAAAAAAGGAAGCTCATGAATGATGCAAAATACTTTGTTTGGGACGAGCCATATCTCTTCAAGAAATGTTCAGATGGAATCCTTAGAAGATGTGTTTCGGAAGAAGAAGGAAGAGAAGTCCTGTGGAATTGCCACGGTTCATGTTATGGCGGGCACTTTGGAGGGGACAGAACTGCAGCAAAGGTGTTACAAAGCGGATTCTTTTGGCCCACCCTTTTCAAGGATGCCAAGGAACTAGTAAAAAGCTGCAATGAATGCCAAAGATCTGGAAACCTGCCCCAAAGAAACGCCATGCCACAAAATTTCATCTTGGAACTGGAACTGTTTGATGTGTGGGGAATAGATTTCATGGGACCATTCCCAACCTCATATGCAAACAAGTACATCCTGGTAGCAGTGGATTATTTTTCCAAGTGGGTAAAGGTTATTGCAACCCCAACTAATGATAACAAGGTAGTCATGAACTTCCTCAAGAAGAATATCTTTAGCCGGTTTGGAGTCCCAAGAGCCTTCATCAGTGATGGAGGGAGCCACTTTTGTAACAAACCACTAGAAGCTCTCCTCCTATGATATGGGGTAAAACACAAAGTAGCCACACCTTACCATCCTCAAACAAGTGGGCAAACTAAGATATCCAACAGAGAGCTGAAGAGGATCCTGGAAAAGATGTGGGTGCATCTAGAAAGGATTGGTCGAAGAAGCTGGATGATGCTCATTAGGCATACAGAACAGCATTCAAAACTCCACTTGGAATGTCTCCATATCAACTGGTTTATGGGAAGGCTTGTCATTTACCACTGGAGCTGGAACACAAAGCTCTCTGGGCTATCAAGATACTAAATTTTGACAGCATTGCTGCTGGTGCAAAAAGGATCTTGCAGCTGCAAGAAATGGAGGAATTCAGGTCACAAGCCTATGAAAACACTAAGATGTATAAAGAAAAGGCAAAGAGAAAACATGACATGCATCTTGCGCCCAGGAGTTTCGAAAAGGGGCAGCGAGTACTCCTTTACAATTCTAAATTAAGGCTGTTCCCAGGAAAACTCAAGTCAAGGTGGTCCGGACCTTTCATGGTTACGAAAGTATCACCATATGGCCACATCGAAATCACGGATGAAGGTTCAGAGAGGACTTTTACAGTGAATGGACAAAGACTCAAGCATTATCTGGACAACATGGGGGAAAACCCCAGAGTAAAGTACCATCTCAAGTAATTAAGGACTCGTCGAGCTAGCGACGATAAAAGAGCGCTCTGTTGGGAGGCAACCCAACCTCAGGTAGTTTCACTTTCATCTTTATTTCAATAAAAAATCACAAGTCGTTTCCCCTGTATTGTAAGGAGCTATGTTTGGTGTTCCACACCAGAACAATCCAAGAGTGATGGTGTAATTCTAAGTTTGGTGTTCCACCAAAGGACATTGGTTAGAATTACACTCCACTCCAAAAGAACATTGCTAGCTCCATCCAATCAAGAGAAACCACTTAGATGTAGTTAGACTATAGGTGATCATTCCTTTGTTGACAACAAGATATGGGGTTCTCTGCATATGTGCAATGTTTGCACTGGGCAAGGAACTAAGTTTGGTGTTCACACACCAAATTGAGTTCAAAAAGCACCAGCATACATGCAAGCTAACTATGTCTCAAGTGCTTTGGGAACAAGCAACTTCCAGTAACCTTGCAGGAATCTTATGAGGAAATGGTGCACCTCCACCCAAAGAAGCGAGGCAGCAAAAAACTAGGATGATGACAAAGAGAAAGGGCAACCAGAAATCATCACCCGAAGGTTGTATTGTTACTTAATTCCATTGTACTCAGAATTGTTGAAAGTTGGAAGTCCGAATGCACTTTTGATTTGTAGTTACTCGTAGTTGAACCCTTTTTAAATTCTGTCTTTTAAGTTCTGAATAGGTCTATGTGCACTAGTCTTTATTTCACTGCATCCTTACTTTACTTACTTGCATGCTTGTCCCTTTTAATCAAATGAAGAGAGAATGTTTATGTTTCAAAAGACCAGAGTGGAGTTCACACTATGGAGTACATTCATGAGTTTGTGGTATGATCATAAGTTAGCTAAGTTGGTTCAACCATAAGGTGGGATGACAACTATCTGGCCTGAATACTTTGCTTTGAATATACTCATGAGACTAAGTATATGACAAGATCCTAATAAGAGAAAGAGAAAAGAATATTGAAAGTGGAAAAAAACAAAAGAAAAAGAGTAAGCAATAAGGCTAGGCACCAATGGTTTTGATCTTAAGATATGTGTCTGTGGTGTTCCTGTGTGAGGGATCTACTTGGATGAATAAGCTCTTAGGGGTGCTTTATCACCTTAGTGACATTCAATATTGTCACTAACGTTGGGGATGGCTAAGCATGGCCATGTTAGAAGCCACGTTAACCTAGTTAATGTGGACTCTAACGTGAGACATAGGGGCACCTTAGAACGTTAGTGACAATGTTGAGTGTCACTAACGTTCTCGAAGGATGGCAAGCCCACGTTAAAAAGCCACATTAACTAAGTTAACGTGGGCTCTAACGTGGGAACAAAAGGGGCTTTTCAAAGTTATTGGGAATGTTAAGTCTCAATAACGTGTGCGAAGGACTTAGAGGCAATGTTAGTGGCAACGTTTGTGCCACTAACGTTGAAGTTAACGTGGCTTTTACTTAGGAACGTTAGTAAGAAAGTTGATTGTCACTAACGTTCTCGAACTCATATTTTCACTAAACGTTAACACCCCTAACGTCCTGAGCTAAAGTCTCTGCCCACTTCACATTTTCTCTCTGCAAGTAAAGCCAAGCCCAAATGAAGAAGAGAACTGCTTCAAACTCAAGATCCAATGGCCCAAGACTTGAAGAGCCAACTAGAAGCTGAGAGAAGTAGTATATATAGGAGTAGCTTTGAATTGTTGAAGGAGTTCTGGAAGTTAAAAAAAAGAGAACTACTCTCTGTATTTTACTTTCTCTGCAATTTCTAGTTCTATGATGTATTCTCCATCTTTGTTTTTATTTTCTAGAGA
>NC_029785.2:55637514-55639238 GCF_000816755.2 Arachis ipaensis
AACTTGATCCGGAGAATTGCAACATCTCCTAAGCCCAATGAACTCCCCATATCTGATCTTACCCATTCTCTTTAATTTCTGCCATTTACTTTTATGAGCAAATCCCCCATTCCCATTTACAATTCTGCAATTTATTTTCAGTCATCTGCTTCCAGTCCTTTAATTTTAGCATTTACTTTTCTGTTATTTACATTCCCGCCATTTTATTTTCTGCAACTCTCAACCCAAATTCTAGATTCGCTCAACTAGAACATTCTTCTAATTAAAGTTGCTTGATCAATCAATCCCTGTAGGATTCAACCTCACTCTATTGTGAGTTTTTACTTGACGACAAATTCGGTACACTTGCCAAAGGAAATTTGTTGAGAGACAGTTTCCACCCGCATCATTCATCTTAACATTCATAGTGTTCTTGCATGCATTCATTGTTTTGATCTAAAAATTCTCATGCATTGAGTCTTTTTCATGTTTTTCTCTTTCTTTATTAAAAATTCAAAAATAAAAAAAATATCTTTTCCTTTTTCACTCATAAATTCTCGAAAATTTGAGTTGACTTTTTCAAAACTTTTTAAAATTGAGTTGTTTCTTATGAGTCAAATCAAATTTTCAATTTAAAAATCTTATCTTTTTCAAAATCTTTTTCAAAAATTAAATCTTTTTCATTTTTCTTATTTATTTTCGAAAATTTTAAAAATATTTTTCAAAAATCTTTTTCTTAATTTTATCTCATAATTTTTGAAAAAATTATCAATAATTAATGTTTTGATTCAAAAATTTCAAGTTTGTTACTTGCTTGTTAAAAAAGATTCAAAGTTTAAGTTCTAGAATCATATCTTGTGATTTCTTGTGGGTCAAGTCATTAATTGTGATTTTAAAAATCAAATCTTTTTCAAAACTAATTTCAATCATATCTTTTCAAAAAATATATTTTTATCTTATCTTTTTCAAAATCATATCTCTTCATATCATATCTTTTTCAAAAATTTGATTTTTAAAATATCTTTTCTAACTTCTTATTTTCTTATCTTTTCAAAATTGATTTTCAAATCTTTTCTCAACTAACTAATTGATTTTTTTTTGTTTCTTATCTTTTTCAAAACCACCTAACTAATTTTCCCTCTCTAATTTTCGAAAATTGTCTCCCTCTATTTTCAAAATTCTTTTAATTAACTAATTGTTTCAAATTTTGATTTTAATCTTATTCCTCCTTTAATTATCGAAAATCACTAACTCTTTTTCAAAAGATTATTTTCGAAAACTTCTCTCTCTCATCTTCTTCTATTTAATTATTTATTTACTAACACTTCTCCTCACTTCATATCTCTGCTTCTATCCTCACCCTTGTGTTTGGATTATCCATTCTTCTTCACTCTTATTCCCTTTCTTCTTCTACTCACACAAAGGAACCTCTCTCTACTGAGGCAAAGAGGATCCCTATTATTTTTTTTCTGCTCCCTTCTCTTTCATATGAGCAGGAGCAGGGACAAGAACATTCTTGTTGAAGCAGATCCTGAACCTGAAAGGACTCTGAAGAGGAAACTAAGAGAAGCTAAAATACAACAATCCAGAGACAACCTTACAGGAATTTTCGAACAAGAAGAGGAGATAGCAGCCGAAAATAATAATAATGCAAGGAGGATGCTTGGTGACTTTACTGCACCTAATTCCAATTTACATGGAAGAAGCATCTCCATCCCTACCATTGGAGCAAACAATTTTGAGCT
>NC_029785.2:55639348-55664147 GCF_000816755.2 Arachis ipaensis
AAAAGCTGAGTAAGCTTAGAGTGGATGTTCAAACCTTCAGAAAGAAAGAAGGTGAATCCCTCTATGAAGCTTGGGAGAGATACAAGGAACTAACCAAAAAGTGTCCTTCTGACATGCTCTCAGAATGGACCATCCTGGATATATTCTATGATGGTCTGTCTGAATTAGCTAAGATGTCATTGGATACTTCTGCAGGTGGATCCATTCACCTAAAGAAAACACCTGCAGAAGCTCAAGAACTCATTGACATGGTTGCTAATAACCAGTTCATGTACACTTCCAAGAGGAATCCTGTGAGTAATGGGACGCCTCAGAAGAAGGGAGTTCTTGAAATTGATACTCTGAATGCCATATTGGCTCAGAATAAAATATTGACTCAGCAAGTCAATATGATTTCTCAGAGTCTGAATGGAATGCAAGCTGCATCCAACAGTACTCAAGAGGCATTTTCTGAAGAAGAAGCTTATGATCCTGAAAACCCTTCAATAGCAGAGGTAAATTATATGGGTGAACCTTATTGAAACACTTATAATTCCTCATGGAGAAATCACCTAAATCTCTCATGGAAAGATCAACAAAAGCCTCAACAAGGCTTTAATAATGATGGAAGAAACAGGTTTAGCAATAGCAAGCCTTTTCCATTATCCACTCAGCAACAGACAGAGAATTCTGAACAAAATACCTCTAATTTAGCAAACTTAGTCTCTGATCTATCTAAGGCCACTCTGAGTTTCATGAATGAAACAAGGTCCTCCATTAGAAATTTGGAGGCACAAGTGGGCCAGCTGAGTAAGAAGATCACTGAAACCCCTCTTAGTGCTCTCCCAAGCAATACAGAAGAAAATCCAAAAGGAGAGTGCAAGGCCATTGATATAACCATCATGGCCGAATCCAAGGAGGAAGGGGAGGACGTGAATCCCAAGGAGGAAGACCTCCTGGGACGTCCAGTGATCAATAAGGAGTTTCCCTCTGAGGAACCAAAGGAATCTGAGACTCATCTAGAGACCATAGAGATTCCATTGAACCTCCTTATGCCATTCATGAGCTCTGAAGAGTATTCTTCTTCTGAAGAGAATGAAGATCTTACTGAAGAGCAAGTTGCCAAGTTCCTTGGGGCAATCATGAAGCTGAATGCCAATTTATTTGGTAATGAAACTTGGGGAGATGAACCTCCCCTGTTCACCAATGAACTAAATGCATTGGATCAACTGAGATTGCCTCAGAAGAAACAGGATCCTGAAAAGTTCCTAATACCTTGTACCATAGGCACCATAACCTTTGAGAAGGCTCTATGTGACCGTGGGTCAGGAATAAACCTCATGCCACTCTCTGTAATGGAGAAATTGGAAATCTTTGAGGTGCAAGCTGCTAAAATCTCATTAGAGATGGTAGACAACTCAAGACAAGAGGCTTATGGACAAGTAGAGGACGTGTTAGTAAAGGTTGAAGGCCTTTACATCCCTGCTGATTTCATAATCCTGGATACTGGGAAGGATGAGGATGAATCCATCATTCTTGGAAGACCCTTCCTAGCCACAGCAAGAGTTGTGATTGATGTAGACAGAGGTGAACTAGTCCTTCAATTGAATGAGGACTCCCTTGTGTTTAAAACTCAAGGTCATCCTTCTGTAAACATGGAAAAGAGGCATAGTAAGCTTCTCTCAGTACAAAGTCAACTAAAGCCCCCACAGTCAAACTCTAAGTTTGGTGTTGGGAGGCCTCAGCCAAACTCTAAGTTTCGTGTTGGGAGTCTATAAAATTGACCTGATCACCTGTGTGGAGCCATGAGAGCCCACTGTCAAGCTATTGACATTAAAGAAGCGCTTGTTGGGAGGCAACCCAATTTTTATTTATCTAATTTTATTTTTATTTTTATTGTTATTTCATGTTTTATTAGGTTCATGATCATGTGGAGTCACAAAATAAATCAAAAAAATTAAAAATAGAATAAAAAACAGCAGAAGAAAAATCACACCCTGGAGGAAGGACTTACTGACGTTTAAACGCCAGTAAGGAGCATCTGGCTGGCATTCAACGCCAGAACAGAGCATGGATCTGGCGTTGAATGCCCAAAACAAGCAGCATCCTGGCGTTCAGACGCCAGGAATGCACACTGAGGAAAGCTGGCACTGAACGCCAGAAACAAGCATAGAACTGGCGTTCAACGCTAGAAACATGCTGCATCTGGGCGCTGAACGCCCAGAACAAGCATCAATTCGGCGTTTAAACGCCAGAATTGCATGCAAGGGTATTTTACATGCCTAATTGGTGCAGGGATGCAAATCCTTGACACCTCAGGATCTGTGGACCCCACAGGATCCCCACATACCTCCACTCACCTTACCTCCTCATAATCCTATATCACCCTTTCCTAAGAACCCTTCACCACTCACATCCATTACTCCCCTAAAACTATCATACAACCTACCTACACCCACACACTCAAATTCAAACCATCAACTCACCTCCATATCTTCTTCTTCTTCTACTATTCTTTCTTCTTTTGCTCGAGGGCGAGCAATATTCTAAGTTTGGTGTGGTAAAAGCATAGCTTTTTTTTGTTTTTCCATAACCATTGATGGCACCTAAGGCCAGAGAAACCTCTAGAAAGAGCAAAGGGAAGACAAAAGCTTCCACCTCCGAGTCATAGGAGATGGAGAGATTCATTTCAAGGGTCTATAGCTCAGTGGTAGAATATTTGACTGTAAATCAAGAGATCCCTGAGATACCTCAGGGGATACATTTTCCTCCACACAATTATTGGGAGCAACTAAGGGTGAAACATCAAGATCACTCCATCATCCTTCATGAAATTAGAGAAGATCAAAGAGCAATGAGGGAGGAGCAACAAAGACAAGGAAGAGACATAGAAGAGCTCAAGGACATCATTGGTTCCTCAAGGAGAAAACTCCACCATCACTAAGGTGGACTCGTTCCTTGTTCTTAAATTTTTTGTTTTTCGTTTTCTTATGTTAAATGTTTATCTATGTTTGTGTCTTTATTACATGATCATTAGTGTCTATGCCTTAAAGTAGTGAATATGAATCCATCACCTCTCTTAAATGAAAAATGTTTTAAAAACAAAAGAACAAGAAGTACATGATTTCAAATTCATCCTTGAAACTAGTTTAATTATATTGATATGGTGACAATACTTTTTGTTTTCTGAATGAATGCTTGAACAGTGCATATGTCTTTTGAAGTTGTTGTTTAAGAATGTTAAATATGTTGGCTCTTGAAAGAATGATGATAAGGAGAAATGTTATTTGATAATCTGAAAAATCATAAAAATTGATTCTTGAAGCAAGAAAAAGCAGTGAATACAGACAGCTTGTAGAAAAAAAATGGCAAAAAAAAATAGAAAAAGAAAAAGCAAGCAGAAAAAGCCAAAAGCTCTTAAAACCAAAAAGCAAGAGCAAAAAGCCAAGAACCCTTAAAACCAAAAGGCAGGGGTAAATAAAAAGGATCTCAAGGCTTTGAGAATCAGTGGATAGGAGGGCCTAAAGGAATAAAATCCTGGCCTAAGCGGCTAAACCAAGTTGTCCCTAATCATGTGCTTGTGGCGTGAAGGTGTCAAGTGAAAACTTGAGACTGAGCGGTTAAAGTCAAGGTCCAAAGCAAAAGAAGAGTGTGCTTAAGAACCCTGGACACCTCTAAGTGGGGACTTTAGCAAAGCTGAGTCACAATCTGAAAAGGTTCACCCAATAATGTGTCTGTGGCATTTATGTATCCGGTGGTAATACTGAAAAACAAAGTGCTTAGGGCCACGGCCAAGACTCATAAAGTAGCTGTGTTCAAGAATCAACATACTGAACTAGGAGAGTCAATAACATTATCTGAACTCTAAGTTCCTATAGATGCCAATCATTCTGAACCTCAATGGATAAAGTGAGATGCCAAAACTATTCAAGAGGCAAAAAGCTGCAAGTCCCGTTCATCTGATTGGAGCTATGTTTCATTGATATTTTAGAATTTATAGTATATTCTCTTCTTTTTAGCCTATTTGATTTTCAGTTGCTTGGGAACAAGCAACAATTTAAGTTTGGTGTTGTGATCAGCGGATAATTTATACGCTTTTTGGCATTATTTTTAGTATGTTTTTAGTAGGATCTAGTTACTTTTAGGGATGTTTTTATTAGTTTTTATGTTAAATTAACATTTCTGGACTTTACTATGCGTTTGTGTTTTTCTGTGATTTCAGGTATTTTCTGGCTGAAATTGAGGGACTTGAGCAAAAATCAGATTCAGAGGTTGAAGAAGGACTACTGATGCTGTTGGATTCTGACCTCCCTGCACTCAAAATGGATTTTCTGGAACTACAGAATTCAAAATGGCGCGCTTTTAAATGCATTGGAAAGTAGACATCCAGGGCTTTCCAGCAATATATAATAGTCCAAACTTTGGTCGAGTTTAGATGACGCAAAAGGGCGTTGAACGCCAGTTCTATGCTGCAGTCTGAAGTTAAACACCAGAAACACGTCACGAACCAGAGTTGAACGCCAAAAATACGTTACAACTTGGCGTTCAACTCCAAAAGAAGCCTCTGCTCGTGTAAACTTCAAGCTCAGCCCAATCACACCCCAAGTGGGCCCCAGAAGTGGATTTATGCATCAATTACTTACTTCTGTAAACCCTAGTAACTAGTTTAGTATAAATAGGACTTTTTACTATTGTATTAGACATCTTGGGACGCCTAGTTCTTAGATCATGGGGGCTGGCCATTCGGCCATGCCTGAACCTTTCACTTATGTATTTTTCAACGGTAGAGTTTCTGCACTCCATAGATTAAGGTGTGGAGCTCTGCTGTTCCTCATGATTTAATGCAAAGTACTACTGTTTTATATTCAATTCAACTTATTCCACTTCTAAGATATCCATTCGCACCCAAGAACATGATGAATGTGATGATTATGTGATGCTCATCATCATTCTCACTTATGAACACGTGCCTGACAAACACTTCCGTTCTACATGCAAACAAGCTAGAATGCATATCTCTTAGATATCTAATACAGGGGACCGAGTCCGAGTTATTAGTATCTTCGTGGTATAAGTTAGAACCCATGGATGGCCATTCCTGAGATCCAGAGAGTCTAAACCTTGTTTGTGGTATTCCGAGTAGGATCTGGGAAGGGATGGCTGTGACGAACTTCAAACTCGCGAGTGCTGGGTGTAGTGACAGACGCAAAAGGAGGGTAAATCCTATTCCAGTATGATCGAGAACCTCCAGATGATTAGCCGTGCCGTGAGAGAGTATTTGGACCTTTTTCACAGAGAGGATGGGATGTAGCCATTGACAACGGTGATGCCCTTACAGAAAGCTTTCCATGGAAAGGAGTAGGAATGATTGGATGAAGACAGCAGGAAAGCAGAGGTTCAGAGGAACGAAAGCATCTCCATACGCTTATCTGAAATTCTCACCAATGATTTACATAAGTATTTCTATCTTTATTTTCTGTTTATTTATTATTATTATTATTCGAAAACTCCATAACCATTTAATATCTGCCTGACTGAGATTTACAAGATGACCATAGCTTGCTTCATACCAACAATCTCTGTGGGATCGACCGTTACTCACGTAAGGTTTATTACTTGGACAACCCAGTGCACTTGCTGGTTAGTTGTGCGAAGTTGTGAAGTTATGTTTGGACCATGGTATTGTGCACCAGTCTTTGGCGCCATTGTCAGGGAGAGAACGAACAACAAATTTTACAACCAGGAGTAACAATTTCGCATACCAGAGCTCTCGCCAATTTTTACTTCCCATAAATTAGAATTAGTTTTGAGGGAGGCTCTTTCCTCTCTCTTTAGGATTAGGATTTAGACTTAGGATTTTTATTCGCTTTCAGGATTATCTCTTTTGATCAGGTTCAATATTCCTTTTATTTACTTTTGCAAGTTACTTTATGAATCCTTTCATGTTACAGATTACTCTTTTATTAATGTTATTTGAGGTATTTCAGTTTAATATTGATTTCTTTTATTTATGCTATTGCTGTTTTTACTCTGAAGACATTTTTATTCCAGTAGATTTACTTCTCCTTTTGGTTTTAGTTAAGAAATCAGTAACTCAGGAGTTGTCAAACTCAAACATGATTGATAATTGTTATCTTGTTAATTGAATTGAACTTCAATAATCCCAATCTTTTCTTAGGAAATAAATAGGATCCGAAGATCAAACCAATTAATCCCTTGACCCTCCTTTATCTTGGTAAAGGTTAACAAAGTGGAATTAAGATTCAATTCTCATCATCATTGATAAGGATAGCCAGGATAGGACCTCTAATTTCTCATACTTTGCCAAAAGTTTATTTATAGTCATTTATTTATTTCACTTGCTATTTAAATTACCTGTTCTTCATTTACTTTAATTGCTAATTAAACTATTCGTTCTTCATTCTTGAAACCCCCATTTACAATCTCCATAGCCAATAATAAGAACATACTTCCTTGCAGTTCCTTGAGAAGACGACCCGAGGTTTAAATACTCGGTTATCAATTTTAAAAGGGGTTTGTTACTTGTGACAACCAAAACGTTTGTATGAAAGGACTTTTGAAGGTTTAGAAACTATACTTGCAACGACGATTTATCTGCAAATTTCTAGACCACGCAAAAGTTCCTCTCGTCAAAATGGCGCCGTTGCCGGGGAACTGCTAACGTGTGCCTTATTATTGGTTATTGTAAATATTTTTCTTTTACTTGTTTATTTATTTTTGTTTTTCCTTTTTAATTTTATTTGCTACTATGAACTCTCACCCCTCTCAATTTGAGTTTGGTTCTAACTTTGTTGAAGGAAATAGAAGTTACAGCGGGAATATGCATTAAGGTCAGACCAATCAAGGATGGATGGAGCCAAGAGGATCTAATCAACCCTTTAGGCAACAACACCCTCCAAGATATCACGGACAACGACCATTCTACAATGCATACCCAGCTGAAAGATATGATGGATAACCTTGTGACTACCAACAAGCCCCACCCCGTGCCTATAGACCAACCTCTCAACATAACCTCGAACCACCACACTCACAAGCTTATCTTCATCATTCGCCACCATATGATCCTTTCCTACCCCAGTTCCAATCCAATCACCCCCAAGCACCACCACTTCCCTATGTTTTATGTCCAAATCCATCACCCCAAGAATCAGAGGTTCTAAACCTTCAAAAGTCCTTTCATACAAACGTTTTGGTTGTCACAAGGAAGTGGAGGAATTCACAGAAGAGCACAAGGGAGTAGAACTTACAGAACCACCAGAAACACCTACCCCAAGGCCATTACCACCTAATACAAGCTTCAAGTGGGTACAATCCTTAACCTTTAACTTTACTTATTCACTTGAATATGGTTTACTTGAAACAGATGGCCAGCTTAGAGCTCTCTGCGGCTTTAAGAGTAAGAGGAAAATGCCTCGCACTCAGAGCTGGTGCACAAGGTTCAATAATGCTCCACGCTTCAACTCGAAGTGCACGGATTGGTATCATGCTCAATTGAATGGATCTCGGAAAATATTTGGTCACTATGGTGAGAATCTACTATCTAACCCGCCCGACGCGACTGCATCACTCATGCGATCGCGTCATATTGCGAAAAACACTACCCACGCGATCGCGTCACCCACGCGGCCACGTGATATGGAAATCGGCGTAAGGATCCAACGTCCAGAAAGTTGGGCTGGAATCGTGCGGCCATTGTGCGTCTAGCACAAAATGGCCCACGCGATCGCATTCCCTATGCGATCGCGTCACATGCACACAACCAATCCCACGCGACCGCGTGAGCGACGCGATCCCGTCGCACGGATTGCACAAATCCCAAAAGGAGACAGAGAGTTGCGCTGAAACGACGCTGGAATCGTGCGTTTAGCACAATTTCCAATGACGCGTTCGCATGCCCCATGCGATTGCGTCATCCCCTCTCTTACCCGTCCATGCGATCGCGCGACCCACGCGATCACGTCAACCCCATTTTCACCACAACCACGCGATCGCGTGCCCCATGCGATCGCGTGGATTCAAAATTATAACCCCCCATTCACGTGAACCCTACCAGTCGCGCAGCCCCCCCAAACCCTCTCCTCCCTCTCTTCCTCTCCCACCACCAACCACCGCCAGCCACCGTCCGACCGCCGACCACCCAGACCCCGCCGACCACCCAAACCCCCCCTCTTTTTCCCTCCTCTTCCTTCTTCCTCCACCCACAACCACCCCTGCCTCCCTCCTCCGCGAGCACCACCCACCGCGCCGCCATCAACCGCTGCGCCCCCACACCACCCACAACCACCCTTACCCCCAAAACCCCCCTCTCCCCCTACCTACCTCCGAACAGCACCACCGCCGCCGCGCCACCACCAGCCACTGCGCCGGACGCCACTGCCCCATCATCCCCAGCCACCTCTCTACCCCAACCTCCTTCATTCGTCTCCCAGGTTCCGCAAAACGTCACCTTTTTATCCATTCGTAGTTAGTTCTTAATTTTTTTCTATTTATGCTCATATTTAGGCTAGTTAGATATGCATGTTGTAGTGGATTTTAGGTTGTTAGGTAGCCTAGGCTGTGGTTAGTGGATTTAGGTCTGTTTATTTGCGCTGTTCATGTTTATTGCTTTATGTTTTCGCAATCCTGCTGCTGCTGTAATGTTAGTTCATATGTTGTACTCTCCTGTATATTGCTGCTCTTTACATTGATTTTTCATGATTATATTCCTTATATGTAACTGCAAGCTTTAATTTTAATTCATATGAACTATTTGATTGCTGTTTATTTTCCGGGACAATCCAATTTTAGCCGAAATGCTGCCCAAATTTCTGTAAAATGTTTTCATTCATGTTTTGGTTTTGGTATTTTGAACTTCGTTTTCCTCTGCTTTATCCAAACCATTTCATGAATGCTAGGGCATGCTTTCTATCCTTTTTGATTTTCTGGTTCATAAACTGCATTTGTGATGTTTTGATTCCAATTTTTCTTTCTCTATATCTATTTGAATCAGCATCAACCTGTTTTCCTTATGTGGTTATGAGTTACCTATAGTTTCTAACTGTGAATACTTGTTACTTGGAATATTTTCATTATGCCACTTACTTTAACCCACTTTCTACTAACTCACTAATGTTAACTTCCTAAACTCTTTTTTTCACTCCTAACCAAACTAACCTTTTAAAATTTTCTCCTGGTTTTTCACTTTCTTTTAACCTTCTAACCATGGCATAATGTTAATTTTTCCATTTAACATGAATTCAATTACATTTTGGATTGTAAATTCTTCTTTTCGAACTTTTAACTCCTACACAATCCTTAATGCGCATTTACTTAACTCATTTTCCTTATCCTATTGCTCATTTGCCACTTTGTGTTTTCTTTGATTATTTGCCTATTTGCTTTCCTATTTTTATATATCCTGGTTTTTCATTTTTCAGGATGTCTGCCAGTCAGAGGAAAGGAAAAGGCAAGGCTACTACTAGCAAACATAAAAGGGGAGAATCATCCATGTCCATCATTGATCTCATGCATGATTCTTCCTGGCAGGAGAAAAATTTTACCCAGCAGGAGAAGGCCGACCAGCTGCTCCCTGCTAATGATCCAGTAAAATTTGTAAACCGATACTGTGAGCTGAAGTATCCGGTGTTTGCAACCTCCAGGAACCTATACCTGGAGAGGACTCTCAAGATCCCAGGAGAACTTCAGCAGTACACCACTGATCAAATCAAGCAAAGAGGCTGGTTCTTTCTAGCGAGAAATCTGACAGAGTTCAATGCATCTTGGGTAAGAGAATTTTACTGCAATTACTACATCACTACCCTAGATGCAGTGAACCTCAGAGGAAAGCAAATTCTGGTCACTGAAGAGGCCATAGAGGACATTCTGAAGCTTCTGCCTAAATTTGATCAGCCAGACAGTTATCAGAAAGCTGAGGAGGATATGCGCTATATGTGATTTAACTGGGATGCAGTCAAGGCGAGGATTGCCCTTTACCCGATAGTTCCTTGGATCATGGGTCAGAACACTACCTTGCCCAAGGGAATCAAGCGGGCATACTTGAATGACGAGGCTTGGCTTTGGCATCAGATACTTAGCAACTTCATTATGCCGAGTACTCACGAGAATGAGATACCAGCCACTATGATCACCCTCCTATGGTGTGTGATGGAGGGTAAGGACCTGTACTTGCCACGCTTTATCCGGCACTATATGGCCAGGGTCCACGTCTGAGGCACTTTCCGCTTTCCCTATTTGGTTACCCAGCTGGGCCGTCGAGCTGACGTGCCTTGGGAGGATGCTGATGAGAGGCCACCTGCTGCAGAATGCAAAAAGATTATCCCGCACAGTAGGAACTTTCTGGCCTTGGGTTACAAACCTCTAGCCCTCCCTGGTGACACTGCCACACCATTTGCCGGCCCTTCTTCCTCTACAGCTATACCTTCCACCACCACTGCACCTCCACCTGCCCTCGAGCCCATCTATCATCTAGTGCACCGCCTGTTTCGACGGCTTGACCAGATGGAGCGTCGCAACAAGCGACGCTATGAGCACCTGAAGCTGATGATACGCTCTAGCGACATCTCCTCCGAGCCTGACACACCATCCGAGGCATCTGAGGAGGAGGCGGATGATCCCGAGGCTGAAACCCATCCCCAGGGAGAGATAGAGCAGGCAGGCACAGAGCAGGCTGCACCACAGGCAGAGGTTCCACATCAGATTCAGGCTGTAGATCTTGAGATCCCTATCCAGCCAGTACCTCCTCTACAGCAGCCAAATCCTCAGCCCACCACAACAGAGATTTCAGCTACCATTCCTTCCAGTGATGACACCCCTTCACGCCCTGCTTGATTGAGCATCAGGGACGATGCTTCATTTTAAGTGTGGGGAGGTCGCCATCTCTGGGGTATTATCTTGGTGAACCACTACAGACTCTTTTTCTTTTATTTTGGATATTTTTCTGTATTTTTCTCTCTGTTTTTATTTTTATTTTCTGAGTATTTATACATTGCTACTTTTATGTATTTTTACTCTATTCCTGCATTTTGCATTTTTTAGTTCATATTTTAGTTATTTAGTTTAGTTTGCAATTCTAACTTATTAGTGGATTAATTAGTATAGTTTACCCTTTTTAGCATAAGAGAGCTTAGTTTAAATTGGAAAATATAAAAAGGAAGTAAGCTAGGAACTTGAACATAACAGAATCAAATCCATAAACCTTGTATATGTAGCATTACATCATGTAGTTAAACTAACAACATTTCATCAAGGAAAAACATTAAAACCTTAAAGGCCACCCTAAATAAATTTTTTTATGAGAATAATGGGAATTTTTAACTAAACCTGCATAACATATATGAATGATATATGATGTTTGAGTTAGAGAACACACAGCCTATGAGTCTTGAGCTTAATTGTATGGTTGCATTCAAACCATAATTTCATCCCTGTGTGTTTCGCTTCTTTTTATTCTGATGTTCTTTACTTTGTTTTAATCTATATGTCCAGTTGTAGAATATAGATACATACCAAGAAAGTGATTGAGGCCATTATTTGATTTTAACCCACTTGTCCCGAAAATAGCCTACCTTTTACATCACCTTTGTTAGCCCCCTTGAGCCTTTAAATCCCTTTTTTTTTAATAACCACATTACTAGCCTTAAGTAGAAAAACAAAATAAAAATCCCAAGTTGAATCCTTGGTTAGCTTAAGATAGAAATTGTTTATTGTTTAAGTGTGGAGAAACCTATTGGGAACATAGAAAGAAAGGGTAGGAAGTTGAAAGAAATAAAATTAATCAAAATGAAATTTTTGGGAAACATGCTCATGTGAGATTAAAATAATTAATTTACCATGTGCATTAAAAAAAATAAAATAAAAAAATAAAAATAATAATAAAATAATTTATTATAATATTTTAATTTTCAGCATTTGAATAAAGGGGATACAAAAGAATTCCCCAAAATGCAAAATAAAAACAATGCACATGGGATAAAAATAAAGATCAAGACATGAGCATGTAACATCAAAAGTGAAAAAAATGGGAAAAGAAGTGAAGAAGCTCTAATTTAGAAAGTATGTATGTTAGGTGAAATCTTAGACTATTCAAGGATTCACTTAATTAGCTCACTTAGCCTTATACATATACCCTTACCTTTACCTTGGCCCCATTACAACCTTACTTAAGACATCATGATTTTTGGTATGACTATATTCTATAATTGTTGATTGGTTAGATGAAGAACAAAGTTATAGAAAGTAAGAATAAAAAGAAGAATAGAGTGATTAACCCAATAAACACTGAGTGACTAGAGAGTAAACACAAAATCCAGTGAGGGTTCAATAACTCATCAATATATATCTATGCTTAATTTACTAATTGTTTTACAAGTTTGTAAAATATTTTTCTTTCCCATCTCATTTGCAAAGGTGCTTTATTATTTAAGGGTTGGCTATGTATATATATGATTCCTTGAGAATGTGAATTAATTTAACTACATGTAAGCTTTATATATGAGTGAATAAATTAGAATTGCATGACTCATTTAGGTAGTTGCATTTAGAATAGGTTGCATTGCATAACATTCCACCACTTTAATCTTACCTTACTCTTTACCTTGGATTTAGCATGAGGACATGCTATTGTTTAAGTGTGGGGAGGTTGATAAACCCATATTTTATGATATATTTTGTGCTTAATTTGAGTGATTTATTCAATCCTTCACCCACTTATTCATATTAATTGTATGGTTTTACTTCTCCTTCCTTATTGTGTGATGTATGTGAAAAATATGTTTCTTATGCTTTAAAATTAATTATTTTAATTACCTTTATTTCCATTTGATGCTGTGATTAGTGTGTTGAGTAGTTTCAGATCTTCTAAGGCAGGAATGACTCAAAGGATGGAAAGGAAACATACAAAAATGGAAGGAAAGCACAAAACGAAGTCCTTGAAGAAACTGGCTCCATGCGATCGCATGGACGACGCGATCGCATGCCAAGCGCGAAGAAGCGACGATGCGGCCGCATGACTGACGCGACCGCGCGCCTTAAGCATAACACATATGACGCGAACGCATGACTGACGTGACCGCGTGACAAGAATAGCTCCGAATGACGCGACTGCGTGACCCATGCGGATGCGTGACAGAGGCCACGCACCAAAAATTGCAGAAAACGCTCATAGCGAATTCTGAAGCCCTTTTTGGCCCAAATCCAAGTCCAGAAGGCATAGACCAGAGGTTATGAAGTATGGGAATGCATCCATCCAAAGGGAGCTCTCGCCAATTTTTACTTCCCATGAATTAGAATTAGTTTTGAGGGAGGCTCTCTCCTCTCTCTTTAGGATTAGGATTTAGACTTAGGATTTTTATTCGCTTTCAGGATTATCTCTTTTGATCAGGTTCAATATTCCTTTTATTTACTTTTGCAAGTTACTTTATGAATCCTTTCATGTTATGGATTACTCTTTTATTAATGTTATTTGAGGTATTTCAGTTTAATATTGATTTCTTTTATTTATGCTATTACTGTTTTTACTCTGAAGACATTTTTATTCCAGTAGATTTACTTCTCCTTTTGGTTTTGGTTAAGAAATCAGTAACTCAGGAGTTGTCAAACTCAAACATGATTGATAATTGTTATCTTGTTAATTGAATTGAACTTCAATAATCCCAATCTTTTCTTACGAAATAAATAGGATCCGAAGATCAAACCAATTAATCCCTTGACCCTCCTTTATATTAGTAAAGGTTAACAAAGTGGAATTAAGATTCAATTCTCATCATCATTGATAAGGATAGCCAGGCTAGGACCTCTAATTTCTCATACTTTGCCAAAAGTTTATTTATAGTCATTTATTTATTTCACTTGCTATTTAAATTACTTGTTCTTCATTTACTTTAATTGCTAATTAAACTATTCGTTCTTCATTCTTGAAACCCCCATTTACAATCTCCATAGCCAATAATAAGAACATACTTCCTTGCAGTTCCTTGAGAAGACGACCCGAGGTTTAAATACTCGGTTATCAATTTTAAAAGGGGTTTGTTACTTGTGACAACCAAAACGTTTGTATGAAAGGACTTTTGAAGGTTTAGAAACTATACTTGCAATGACGATTTATCTGCAAATTTCTAGACCACGCAAAAGTTCCTCTCGTCATGTACGCACATGTATCCGTGCGTCCGTACAAGACCCAACACGTGTTTTCATTAATGAAACACGTGACTCGCATTTTCTGAGGCATTTTGGCCAATTTTGGAAGGCTGGAAGGCTGAAATAGAAGGCTATATAAAGGGGATATCAACACATTTGAAGACATGAGGACTTAGCATTTAATTTTCATAGTTTTAGGAGTAGGAGTAAGAGTAGTGTAGCATTGTTCTCTTAGGATTTTCATTTTCCATTCTCATGTAAGATCTTATAGCAAGCTTAATTGTGGATTTTGATCATCTTTAATCGTAAGTACTCTTTAATTCCTCTTTAATTACATTGTCTTTATTTTCATTTCCTTTGGTTCAAGCACTTTGTTTATAAGTACAATTTTGAGTTCTTGAAGTTTTGATTGATGAAATTAATGTTTCATGCTTTCTTTATGTTTGATTGCTTGTTTATGATTGGTTTTGTTGATAGTTGGTTATAGTTTGTTATTTTTTCTTGCAATTTTCCATGTTTTACTTTCATGCACACAAAGTATTTGTGAAAATTCCAACTTTAGAATTTGAGTAGATTTTTCCTCCTTGGCTTGTGGTTTGAGTTCTTAGGATACTAGAGTCATAATGTCTAACATTTAGTATTAATTCATGGGTAGTTAGTTGATTCTTGTTTCCATTGACACTAGCTTTTTATCAACTAGTTTGGTAAGTTAGCTAGGAATTATGGATTAAGGTCAATTATGCTTGCTTGACTTACTCCTTGATGGTTGGGGTTGATGACTCATCATAATTATCATAGTTGTGGTTATGGCAATGATAGAATTCTTAGACTCTCATTCCCAAGTCAAGGCTCTTTCATAGCATTTATAGCATTTTCACTAGTTTTGATCTTGTTTTCCTTTTACTTGCCTTAATTAAAATTTTGCTCATTGCTTAGTTCTTTTATTGCTTAGTTCGTTTAATCTTTAGTTCTTTGATTTGCAAACCCCCTTTCGCCCTTACAACCGAAAGAGAAAAACTTTCAATTGCATCTTAGGGAGAACGACCCGAGGTTGAAGTACTCTTGATCTCAGTTATTATAATCTGAATTTAAAACATTTGATTTAGGAATTAATTGTTAGTTTGGACTATACTACTAACGAATTGATTCTTGTTTTGATTAATTCCGAACTATACGAAAAATTCTCACTTATCAGAAGCTCACGGTTCAACAGCAGCAGCGGTGACTTCTAAGTCACTTGAATTCCAAGCTTAATTTCACCAAAGAAACATGATCAAATCAATGTATAAACACTCAGTTTCAATCACCGAACAACCAATCATCAATCAAACTTCAAGAACACAATTAATTTTTAATTAATTTACCAAACCTACCACCGTACGGGAATCACAACAACCGAAGCTCCAGGAAAGGTTTCTGACCGAACAATTGAAGAAGAAAATGTTGAAAATCAGCTACTCCACCTACTTCTCACTTTGGTCGAACCATGCAAACTTGGAAAAAAGCTTCATCGTTGATTTCTCCCAAACAAAAGTGACATCAACATAAAGAGGAAGAAGATACAAACACTTTAATCAAATTAGATATCTTTTATTGGGGTTACGAAGTTCAAGGAATCAAAGTTGGAAGTTCATGGAGGGAGTCACAGTTTCTCTCTTATCTCTCGGCCCTTTCTCTCTTTTTTCATAAATAATGGATCATACATGGCTGAATGATGATTATTAATGGGACAATGATGATTAGGTGTCTTAAGGGAGTTGGGTGTTGATGCGGAGTTTTGCAACACCACAACTCGGCAAGTGCACCAAATTGTATCAATTAATATCACGATGAGTGAGTTATCATTCCCATGAGTATTAAAGGATTAAGCAAAATGATCAATTCATTATTCTAATTAGATAAATCAATTAAACAGAGGAATAAGAAGAAATAAACGTGATAGAGAGCAATCAGAATACCAAACAGTGAATCTAAAGACAATAATAGTGAGAATGTTAAGGTTTCAGAGATATTCACTCTTTAGGAAAGTAATCCTTGTGTTCATTTATTTGAGGTATGCAAAAATTAATCACAAAATTTCATAAATAATCAAATTTGAATTTCTTGGCAAGTTAATTTCTCTTTAACCTAATTAATTGCTAATTCCTTATTATTTAAGAAAAGAGGTGAAGTACAATTCTGATTTAATTTCAAATAAGATTCAAGAATAGTCCTCAGGTTGAATTATATATCACTTATCCAAGCTAGTCCTAAATAATTGAAACTTATAAAGTGTCACACACTCTTTGAAACTATTCCTAGTTAAATAAAAAAGTAGTGAGAAATTATTTTCAAGCTAATTCCAAATTACTTTCTCCAAAACAATATTTAGAATTCAAAATAGAGTTAGAATGCTTTCCAATAAATCTCAAATAAAGTAAAATACTTAAATTAATAATTCATAAAAAGATGAACAATGCTTTGAACCTTAACAGAGAAGATTAGTTGCTCATGAGGCAAAGAAAAACGTAGAATTATGAATTCAAAATGGCTGAAGGGAGGAAAGGACGTGTGTGCCTCCTTTGCCTTTTATACTAACCCTAAAAACTAATTCATAATTCAAACTAATTCAAAAGCAAAACTAAATCAAATCAAATATCATTAATTAAGTCTTCTCGGAGAATTTTTCCTTCCAGATAATCTCCCTTTATCATATCCACAATTGGCAATTAATGCTTGATTTCAAGGGCTTATGATAAGTCTTGAGTTACCCACTTAAGTGCTTGAAGAATTGAGGAATCGGTGAGTGAATTGAAGGCCCTAAGAGAGCCCCATTTTGATGCGTTATACGCATGCACCATGCGGTATTGATTGCATGAATCGTGTTCGTTAGGAATTTCTCTTATAGAAAGAAGAATTTCGTTGTAAGCATAGCTCCAAACCAACAAACAACTCTCACATCAAATTAAATTTTGGTTTTGTCACAAGTACAAACCCCAATAAGAATTAACCAAAGTATTTGAACTTCGGGTCATCTCACAAGGAATTGCAATGAAGTGTATAATTATTGGCTATGAAGATGTGGGGGTTTGGTTTGTAGTTTTGGCAAGAAAATAAATGGCAAGAAAAGTAAATGAACAATTAACTAACAAAAGAAAGAAAAGAACTCTTGGCTTGACATAGGTAATTGAGATCACCATCCTTGTCTACAAACCATATATTGACAATTATGAGAGGCCAACCTATTAAGTCTACTTCCAAAAGCCTTAAGTAACTAATATCTACTCCTAGGCTTGAAGTACGTCAAATAGGCTTGATCACATCAACCCATAAGTCCCAACCTATCTACTAATTAGATTAGTAGTGGGTTATTATCAATGGATATCAAATTGATCACCAAGGGTTCTCAAATCACTAAATCATTAAGACCCAATGACTCAAGGTCACTCAATTCCCATAGCCTAGGCCAAGAGTAAAGAGAACTACTCAAAAACTAATGGAGACATTTTATCAAACACCTAGAGTGCAAGAAAAGTAAACATCACCAAATGCAAGAATTAAAGAGACCCATAACTAACATAAGCAAGAAATCAATAATAACAATCAAGATCAACATAAAAGAAACATAGAAACATGAATTTGCATTAAAAGAAAATTAGATCCAACAATGTTCATCAACATTAAAGAGAGCAAAATAAGAAATTAACAAGTGAAACTAGAAGATCAAAGACAATAGAACACTAAAACATAAAGAGAATTGAAATCAAAACAAGAATTAAAAGAGAAATTTGAGAGTGATTAACCTAACTTTACCCTAATTTCTATCCAAAATCTAGAGAGAGGAGAGAGCCTAGAGAGAGGAGAGAGCCTCTCTCTATAGAATTCTACCCTAAAACATCATGAAAACTAAACTATGACTACTTGGTTCATTACCCCTTCAATACTTGGGTTCAATAGCATCAAAAATGAGTTGGATTGGGCCCAAAATGAGCTAGAAATTGCCCCTAACGAGTTGCCCAAAGTGGACCCACGCTACTCCATCGGCACGCACGTGTACAGTGCACGTGCGCGTCCCTAGACGCCAGCCAACTATGGCAAATTTTATATCATTTTGAAGCCCCGGATTTTAGCTTTCCAACGCAACTAGAACCGCCTCATTTGGTCTTTTGTAGCTCAAGTTATGATCGATTGAGTGCGAAGAGGTCAGGCTTGACAGCTTTACGGTTCCTTCATTTCTTCGTGAGTTCTCCCACTTTGCATGCTTTTCTCCTCACTTCTTCCATCCGATACTTGCCTTATGAACCTGAAATCACTCAACAAACATATCAAGGCATCGAATGGAATTAAAGTGAGTTAAATTTAGCTATTTTTAAGGCCTAAAAAGCATGTTTTCACACTTAAACACAAATCAAGGGAGAATTGCAAAATCATGCTATTTCATTGAATAAATGTGAGAAAAGTTGATAAAATCCCCCAAATTAAGCACAAGATAAACCACAAAATCAGGGTTTATCGAATCTCCCCACACTTAAACCAAGCATGTCCTCATGCTAAGAATAAAGAAGGACAAGAAAAAGGGTATGAATATTTATTCAATGCAAAGAAACTATATAAACCTATCTATATGTATGCAACTAAATGCAAAATTCTTCTACCTACTTGGTTAAAATTAAATCAATCTCCAAGAATATATATCAAGTAGCGCTGAGTATTATGATAACTCATGAATCCTACCAATTCAAATATCAACATGAAGTTCAAATAGACTTGCAAGAAGAAAGCTCATGAAAGCTGGGAACAAGGAATTGAGCATCGAACCCTCACCGGACGTGTATCCGCTCTAGTCGCTCTAGTGTATAGGGTTGATCACTCAATTTTCTTCTAATCATACTTTCCATGATTTGTTTTTCTTCTAACAATCAACAGTTATTCAATGCATGCACACATTTATCATGACGACTTATTCATAGGTTGTAATGGGGCTAGGGTAAAGGTAAGGATGCATATGGTCAAGTGAGCTTGAAATTTGAATCTTTGATTAGCCTAAGCTCTCACCAAACACATATAACAACCTATACAATTCTAATACACTGCCTAGCTACCCATGATTCCCACTTTTTCACATACTCATGCATTCTCTTTAATTCACATTCCATATGCATTGATTTTTATTGAACTTTACTTTGGGACATTTTTGTCACTTTTTTTTCTTTTTTTCTTTTTCTTTTGTCCCCAAATTTTATATCATTTTGAAGCCTCAGATTTTATCTTTCCAACGCAATTAGAACCACCTCATTTGGACCTTTGTAGCTCAAGTTATGATTGATTGAGTGTGAAGAGGTCAAGCTTGACAGCTTTACGGTTCCTTCATTTCTTCGTGAGTTCTCCCACTTTGCATGCTTTTCTCCTCACTTCTTCCTTCCGATACTTGCCTTACAAACCTGAAATCACTCAACAAACATATCAAGGCATTGAATGGAATTAAAGTGAGTTAAATTTAGCTATTTTTAAGGCCTAAAAAGCAAGTTTTCACACTTAAGCACAAATCAAGGGAGAAATACAAAACCATGCTACTTCATTGAATAAATATAAGAAAGGTTGATAAGATCCCCCAAATTAAGCACAAGATAAATCACAAAATCGGGGTTTATTAGGTATACGCATGGGTCTTCATTTGGGAATATTTGGTCTCTATGAGGCTTGGCAAGTATAACGCAAGAATTTTTGAGTATAACGCAAGAATTCATGCAAGCCACTGGAGGTGTTCCAAGCCCATGCGTTATACGCATAAAGTCTCAAGTATAACGCCTGGCTTGGGGGTTGCTATTGGGAGGGCTGATTTAATGTGTTATACGCACCATTCCATGCGTATAACGCATGGCTTCTTTTTCTCCCTGAAAGTGCTTTTTGTGGCTTTAGTGTGGCTGTCTTCAATGCAAGAGGAGGTTGTTCTAGATGCATTTCCACTATAAACTATTATATATCATTAGAAAGCTCTGAATGTTAGCTTTCTAATGCCATAAAAACCACTTCATTTGGACCTCTCTAGCTCAAGTTATGCTCATTGGAGTGTCAAGAGATCAGGTTTTAGCATATATATGTCAAATGGCATGCGTATAACACATGGCCTTTGTTTGACAACTAGGAAGTGTAAAATTTGGTACGTTATATGCACCATTCCATGCATATAATGCATGGATTTGCTCCAACACTGCAGGGGATTCTTTTGTTACATTCTTGGTCCAGAGAGCTTTCTGTTTGATCCCTTCTTTCTCTGCCTCTTAGTGTCTTGGTTTCTAGACTCCCTTCCTCCTTGCTTCTAGTGCTTCTCTTGCTTGCTTCTTTTCATCTTTGTTCTTCCTTATTTTTAACACTTTCATACACATACCAAAGCTCAAAGAAACTTCAAGAAATATTGATTAAAGTACTAAAATCTCAATTAAGAATAGGGATTCACTAACTTTTTTGAAAGAAATGCTAAAGAAAACAACTAAAATGCTCATGCATCAGGTGTCACAATATATAGCTGTTAAGTCAACGATTCAAGTTGTAAATATCTTAAACGGATAACTATAAAAGTTTGATATATTAAAACACAAGTAATAATATATGTAGGGATGAATAGATAGGGATTACTAATATAAATGACATTAGTAACATAATGATTATAAGAATAAAAGATATATGATGAAGCATTAACAAAACTAAGTTCATCGAAGAGTAGTATTGATATTTACTCATACCGGTAGATTTTGAACTTGATAATAATATTATTAAACAGATTCTTATTTTAATTAAAGTGGATAAAAATAAAATATCAATATAATAATAATAATAATAATTATTATTATTATTATTGTTATAGAACAATTATATAATAATATTAATTAATCCAAACTCAAATGATAATAATAATTATAAAAATTAATTTAATTTTTC
The DNA here is from genome assembly GCF_000816755.2 of Arachis ipaensis. NCBI lineage: Eukaryota > Viridiplantae > Streptophyta > Magnoliopsida > Fabales > Fabaceae > Arachis > Arachis ipaensis. The sequence continues at coordinate 55,660,403 of NC_029785.2, forward strand.
CTATTAAAATAGTTTCTAATAAATAGTTCAAACTAATAGAATAAATCATAATTAATTTAAACTTAATAATCATAAAATTAATGTAATTATATTTAATGAAATAGCCCTCTAAAGATAATAAGTTCAGGTTAATAAAATAAATCGTAAATAATTGATGTAAGGATTAATTTCGGTCTAGAATTTCTCAGCACAATTTTGTTGCAAGCATAGTCTAAACCAAAAATTAACTCTCAATCAAAGTTTAATTTTGTTTGTCATAACGCAAACCAATAAAAATTGAGAGTATTAAACATCAGGTTGTCTCTCAAAGGAATTGCAGTGAGGTGTGTGTATCATTGGCTATGAGAAATTGGGGATGAGTGGTGCACAAATCCCACACTTTGTACAACCGTACCAGCAAGTGCACTGGGTCGTTCAAGTAATACTTGAGCGAGTCAGGGTCGATCCCACGGGGATTGTGGTTTGAAGCAAGCTATGGTTATCTTGCAGATCTTAGTCAGGTGAGTAGGAGATGTTGGTATGTTGTTTAATTGCATAAAAGGAATAATGAAATCTAAACTAGGTTGACCTGTTTACAATGATAAAAAGATGGGTAAGGCTTAGAGATGCTTTATCCTTCTGGATTAACTCTGGTATTACTGTCTTCTTCAATTGTGAATGATTTCTTCTATGGCAGGCTGATGAGCGGATAATTTATACGCTTTTTGGCATTGTTTTTAGTATGTTTTTAGTAGGATCTAGTTACTTTTAGGGATGTTTTCATTAGTTTTTATGTTAAATTCACATTTCTGGACTTTACTATGAGATTGTGTGTTTTTCTGTAATTTCAGGTATTTTCTGGCTGAAATTGAGGGACTTGAGCAAAAATCAGATTCAGAGGTTGAAGAAGGACTGCTGATGCTGTTGGATTCTGACCTCTCTGCACTCAAAGTGGATTTTCTGGAGCTACAGAACTCAAAATGGCGCGCTTCCAATTGCGTTGGAAAGTAGACATCCAGGGCTTTCCAGAAATATATAATAGTTCATACTTTGGCCAAGAATTGACGACGTAAACTGGCGTTCAACGCCAGCCTTCTGCCCAAATCTGGCGTCCAGCGCCAGAAAAGGATCCAAAACCAGAGTTGAACGCCCAAACTGGCACAGAAACTGGCGTTCAACTCCACAAATGGCCTCTGCACGTGCGGGGCTGGCCTCTCGGCCATGCCTGGACCTTCCACTTATGTATTTTCACGGTAGAGTTTCTACACTCCATAGATTAAGGTGTGGAGCTCTGCTGTTCCTCAAAGATTAATGCAAAGTACTACTGTTTTCTATTCAATTCTTCTTATTTCGCTTCTAAGATATCCATTCGCACCCAAGAACGTGATGAAGGTGATGATTATGTGTGACGCTTGATGAGATATTTTGGAGGAAAAATAAATTTCTCCCAAAACTCACAAATCTAACCGGCAAGTGCACCGGGTCGCATCAAGTAATAAAAACTCACGGGAGTGAGGTCGATCCCACAGGGATTGAAGGATTGAGCAATTTTAGTTTAGTGGTTGATTTAGTCAAGCGAATCAAGATTTGGTTGATGGTTGTGTGACTTGCAAAATTAAATTGCATTGAAGTAAAGAGAACAAGAAATAAATGGCTGAAACTTAAAGAACAAGAAATTAAATGGCAGAAACTTAGAGTGCAAGAAATGTAAATTGCGGAATCTTAAAGTGCAAGGAACATAAATTGCTTAAAATGTAAAGGGGATTGGGATGTGGATTTGCAGAAATTAAACAAGGAAAAGCTAAATTGCATCAAACAGAAGAGTAAAAGGGAATTGGGATTGAACCGGATATGAAGCAGAAAAGTAAATGAACAGAAAAAGCAGTAAACAGGAAATTTAGATCTCAGGACCCAGAGACTAGAAAACCAAGTCTAGATCTCAATGCCTTCCTAGATCCAACAAGAACAATTGCAAGGGAATTGTAAATTGCAAAGAGAATAGATGAAGAGCAAATAGCCGGAAATGAAATTCAATTAACAGTAAAGAAAACAGAGAGATCCAAGATTGAGATTGAAACAGAATTTCTTCAATTCTCCAATCCAAGATCCAAGACAAGTGTAATTGAAATTGAAAGCAATGAAAACAAAGAAAGTAAAGTTCACTCTATAACAAAAGCTCTCCAAAAAAACTCTTATGAAAATTCCAAAAGAAAAGCTCCCGAATAACTTGAATTCTATCCTATTTATACACTTTCTTCCAATGATCTTCAAGCCTTGAGTTGGGCCTTTGCTCTTGGTGGAATTGGGTTGAAAGAGGCCTTGGTTGATTGTTTTTGAAGTTTGAAGAAGAACCAAAGTGAACCAATTGAACCAGGTTTGAGTTTTGCAAGAGTTGGACCAAAAGTTTGAGCCCAACTTTTCAGTCTAACTTTGGCTCCAACTTTTCATATCAGCTAGCAAAACAATGACTTAACAATACAACCTGTTGAAGTTTACTTGATTTCCTTCTTCTCATCATCATCATTGCTGGCCTTTAGGTTCATCTTTTGTTCTTTGGTTGATGATGCTCAATCCTTCCAACAGCTTGTACGATGCTCTGCAATGATATTGGAAGTTGCTTGTTCCCCAAGCACTTAAAAACAATGGTTAGCATGCAGGATTTATTTGTGGGCCTTTGTACTTACTTTGGTGTGAGAACACCAAACTTAGTACCTTGCCAATGGATCTTATGCATCAGATTAACCATGTGTAAAACTCTTTTTCTTTTTCAAAAATGACAAAACTGAAAACTAGGAAACAGCAGAATAGTTAACTTGTTCATCCATCATGCTTGAAGCCAGCATTATGCAGAAAATGAGAATGTGTTTTATGATGGGATTTTGGTGAAACACCAAACTTAGAATCCTTCATTCTCCCTTATATTGTTTTGGTGTGCAACACCAAACTTAGCTTCTCGCAATGTAGATAAAACTAATTAACCTTTTTATTAAAATAGTTATGAACAGAAAACTACCTCAGGTTGGGTTGCCTCCCAACAAGCGCTCTTTTATTGTCACAAGCTTGACATCCTTCACTCTATGCTCATGGAAGTTGAGGTCTCAGTTGCCTTTGGTTTCCTCCTCTTACCGTAGGCTTCTCCTTGTTTTCCATAACTGCTTTCCCTTTCAACTCAGCAGCTTTTTCATTGTTCTTTGAGTCATCTTCAGTGGCTCTTAGGGATATATTTCCCTCCCTCTCACCCAGTTTAGCAGGGTTTTGAACCATTCGTTCCATGTACCTTTCAATTCTCTTGAGATATGCCTCTTGGTTTTTCCTTATGTCCTCCTGCTCTATTAATATCATTTCTTGAATTTTTATAAACCTTTCCATCATCATTTCTAGAACATAGAGTTTTTGAAAGTTTAGGATTGGTTGTGACTGTGTTAATTGTGGTGATTGATGTAAGTCATTTTGGGCAGGTGGTGATGTAGGATAGGGTTGGAGGTGTGTATATTGGGGTGGTGTGTAGTGATTTTTGTTGGTATGATGATGTTTCTGCAGGTTTGGGAAGTTGGGGTTATTATAGTTGAAGTCCCTTTGTTCCTGATGCTGAGATTCCCTCATTCTTAAATAAGAATGTGGTTTACATGGTGGAAATTGTGCATTCAATGTGGCAGAATGTAGAGAATCAATTTGTCTAGCTATTGATTCCAATTGCTGCTGAGTTTGCTGGTATAGCTATTTGTTTTGATTCATGATTGCTCTCACTCCTTCAAGATTCATTACT
>NC_029785.2:55664862-55668635 GCF_000816755.2 Arachis ipaensis
GCTTCCCTCTGAGGAACCAAAGGACTCTGAGGCTCATCTAGAGACCATAGAGATTCCATTGAACCTCCTTATGCCCTTCATGAGCTCTGATGAGTATTCCTCTTCTGAAGAGAATGAGGATGTTACTGAAGAGCAAACTGCCAAGTTTCTTGGTGCAATCATGAAGCTGAATGCCAAATTATTTGGCATTGATGCTTGGGAAGTTGAACCTCCCTTGTTCATCAATGAACTAAGTGATCTGGATCAACTGATATTGCCTCAGAAGAGACAGGATCCTGGAAAGTTCATAATACCCTGTACCATAGGCACCATGATCTTTAAGGCTCTGTGTGACCTTGGTTCAGGAATAAACCTCATGCCCCTCTCTGTAATAGAGAAACTGGGAATCTATGGGGTGCAAGCTGCTAAAATCTCACTAGAGATGGCAGACAGCTCAAGAAAACAGGCTTATGGACAAGTAGAAGATGTATTAGTAAAGGTTCATGATCATGTGGAGTCACAAAATAAACAAAAAAAAATCAAAAACGGAATCAAAAACAGCAGAAGAAAAATCACACCCTGGAGGAGCATCTATCTGGCGTTCAAACGCCAGAACAGAGCATAGTTCTGGCGCTGAACGCCCATAATAGGAGCATCCTGGCGCTGAACGCCCAGAACAAGCATGGTTCTGGCGTTCAACACCAGAAATGGCAGCAAAGGGGCGTTGAACGCCCAAAATGGGCACCAACCTGGCGCTGAACGCCCAGAGTTGTGTGCAAGGGCATTTTGCATGCCTAAATTGGTGCAGGGATGTAAATGCCTTGACACCTCAACATCTGTGGACCCCACAGGATCCCCACCTACCTTCACTCACTCTCTTCTCTCTTCTCAATCATCCTCTATTCCCAATAAACACTCATCCCTTCTGTCTTCCATTTACCACTCACACCCATACACCTACTTACCTTAAAAAATTCAACATCCTTCCCCACCCAATCCCACCCATATGGCCGAATACTCACAGCCATCCATCTCCTCCATATCCTCTTCTTCTTCTATTCTTTCTTCTTTTGCTCGAGGGCGAGCAACATTGTGTAGGTGTCAAGTGAAAACTTGAGACTGAGCGGTTAAAGTCAAGGTCCAAAGCAAAAAAAGAGTGTGCTTAAGAACCTTGGACACCTCTAATTGGGGACTTTAGCAAAGCTGAGTCACAATCTGAAAAGGTTCACCCAATTATGTGTCTGTGGTATTTATGTATCCGGTGGTAATACTGGAAAACAAAGTGCTTAGGGCCACGGCCAAGACTCATAAAGAAGCTGTGTTCAAGAATCATCATACTAAACTAGGAGAGTCAATAACACTATTTGAAATCTGAAGTTCCTATAGATGCCAATCATTCTGAACTTCAATGGATAAAGTGAGATGCCAAAACTATTCAAGAGGCAAAAAGCTATAAGTCCCGCTCATATGATTAGAGCTCTGTTTCATTGATAGTTTGGAATTTATAGTATATTCTCTTCTTTTTATCCTATTTGATTTTCATTTGCTTGGGGACAAGCAACAATTTAAGTTTTGTGTTGTGATGAGCGGATAATTTATACGCTTTTTGGCATTGTTTTTAGTATGTTTTTAGTAGGATCTAGTTACTTTTAGGGATGTTTTCATTAGTTTTTATGTTAAATTCACATTTTTGGACTTTACTATGAGATTGTGTGTTTTTTTGTAATTTCAGGTATTTTCTGGCTGAAATTGAGGGACTTGAGCAAAAATCAGATTCAGAGGTTGAAGAAGGACTGCTGATGCTGTTGGATTCTGACCTCTGTGCACTCAAAGTGGATTTTCTGAAGCTACAGAACTCAAAATGGCGCGCTTCTAATTGCGTTGGAAAGTAGACATCCAGGGATTTCCAGCAATATATAATAGTCCATACTTTGGCCAAGAATTGATGACGTAAACTGGCGTTCAACGCCAGCCTTCTGCCCAAATCTGGCGTCCAGTGCCAGAAAAGGATCCAAAACCAGAGTTGAACGCCCAAACTGGCACAGAAACTGGCGTTCAACTCCACAAATGGCCTCTGCACGTGCAACACTTAAGCTCAGCCCAAACACACACCAAGTGGGCCCCAGAAGTGGATTTATACATCAAATACTTACTCATGTAAACCCTAGTAGCTAGTTTATTATAAATAGGACCTTTTACTATTGTATTAGGCATCTTTTGATCATCTTAGGATCTTTTGATCATCTTTGGACGCCTGGTTCTTAGATCAGAGGGGCTGGCCTCTCGGCCATTCCTGGACCTTCCACTTATGTATTTTCACGGTAGAGTTTCAACACTCCATAGATTAAGGTGTGGAGCTCTGCTGTTCCTCAAAGATTAATGCAAAGTACTACTGTTTTCTATTCAATTCTTCTTATTTCGCTTCTAAGATATCCATTCGCACCCAAGAACATGATGAAGGTGATGATTATGTGTGACTCTTGATGAGATATTTTGGAGGAAAAGTAAATTTCTCCCAAAACTCACAAATCTAACCGGCAAGTGCACCGGGTCGCATCAAGTAATAAAAACTCACGGGAGTGAGGTCGATCCCACAGGGATTGAAGGATTGAGCAATTTTAGTTTAGTGGTTGATTTAGTCAAGCGAATCAAGATTTGGTTGATGGTTGTGTGACTTGCAAAATTAAATTGCATTGAAGTAAAAAGAACAAGAAATAAATGGCTGAAACTTAAAGAACAAGAAATTAAATGGCAGAAACTTAGAGTGCAAGAAATGTAAATTGCGGAATCTTAAAGTGCAAGGAATGTAAATTGCTTGAAATGTAAAGGGGATTGGGATGTGGATTTGCAGAAATTAAACAAGGAAAAGCTAAATTGCATCAAACAGAAGAGTAAAAGGGAATTGGGATTGAACTGGATATGAAGCAGAAAAGTAAATGAACAGAAAAAGCAGTAAACAGGGGATTGAAATGGAAATTTAGATCTCAGGACCCAGAGACTAGAAAACCAAGTCTAGATCTCAATGCCTTCCTAGATCGAACAAGAGCAATTGCAAGGGAATTGTAAATTGCAAAGAGAATAGATGAAGAGCAAATAGCCGGAAATGAAATTCAATTAACAGTAAAGAAAACAGAGAGATCCAAGATTGAGATTGAAACAGAATTTCTTCAATTCTCCAATCCAAGATCCAAGACAAGTGTAATTGAAATTGAAAGTAATGAAAACAAAGAAAGTAAAGTTCACTCTATAACAAAAGCTCTCCAAAAAAACTCTTATGAAAATTCCAAAAGGAAAGCTCCCGAATAAGTTGAATTCTATCCTATTTATACACTTTCTTCCAATGATCTTCAAGCCTTGAGTTGGGCCTTTGCTCTTGGTGGAATTGGGTTGAAAGAGGCCTTGGTTGATTGCTTTTGAAGTTTGAAGAAGAACCAAAGTGAACCAATTGAACCAGGTTTGAGTTTTGCAAGAGTTGGACCAAAGTTTGAGCCAAAGTTAGGGGTCTAACTTTGGCTCCAACTTTTCATAGCAGCAAGCACATTTTTCTGGTATGCACGTTGGTGCCAACGTTAGGGGTCTAACTTTAACCCTAACGTTGGCCTTGTCTAGTGTGCTTGTGGTGCCAACGTTAGCCTCCAAGTTAGGGGGCTAACGTTGGCGCAAACGTTGGTGCCCAGGGAGGTTTTCTTCATGCCAACACGTTAGCCTCCAGATCCTGAGAACCCTGCAATAGCAGAGGTGAATTACTTAGGTGAACCTTATGGAAACACCTATAACTCAACATGGAGAAATCC
>NC_029785.2:55668759-55688182 GCF_000816755.2 Arachis ipaensis
CTGTGTTCAAGAATCATCATACTGAACTAGGAGAGTCAATAACACTATTTGAAATCTGAAGTTCCTATAGATGCCAATCATTCTGAACTTCAATGGATAAAGTGAGATGCCAAAACTATTTAAGAGGCAAAAAGCTATAAGTCCCGCTCATATGATTAGAGCTCTGTTTCATTGATAGTTTGGAATTTATAGTATATTCTCTTCTTTTTATCCTATTTGATTTTCATTTGCTTGGGGACAAGCAACAATTTAAGTTTGGTGTTGTGATGAGCGGATAATTTATACGCTTTTTGGCATTGTTTTTAGTATGTTTTTAGTAGGATCTAGTTACTTTTAGGGATGTTTTCATTAGTTTTTATGTTAAATTCACATTTCTGGACTTTACTATGAGATTGTGTGTTTTTTTGTAATTTCAGGTATTTTCTGGCTGAAATTGAGGGACTTGAGCAAAAATCAGATTCAGAGGTTGAAGAAGGACTGCTGATGCTGTTGGATTCTGACCTCCCTGCACTCAACGTGGATTTTCTGGAGCTACGGAACTCAAAATGGCGCGCTTCCAATTGCGTTGGAAAGTAGACATCCAAGGCTTTCCAGCAATATATATAATAGTCCATACTTTGACCAAGAATTGACGACGTAAACTGGCGTTCAACGCCAGCCTTCTGCCCAAATCTGGCGTCCAGCGCCAGAAAAGGATCCAAAACCAGAGTTGAACGCCCAAACTGGCACAGAAACTGGCGTTCAACTCCACAAATGGCCTCTGCACGTGCAACACTTAAGCTCAGCCCAAACACACACCAAGTGGGCCCCGGAAGTGGATTTATACATCAAATACTTACTCATGTAAACCCTAGTAGCTAGTTTATTATAAATAGGACCTTTTACTATTGTATTAGGCATCTTTTGATCATCTTAGGATCTTTTGATCATCTTTGGACGCCTGGTTCTTAGATCAGAGGGGCTGGCCTCTCGGCCATGCCTAGACCTTCCACTTATGTATTTTCACGGTAGAGTTTCTACACTCCATAGATTAAGGTGTGGAGCTCTGCTGTTCCTCAAAGATTAATGCAAAGTACTACTGTTTTCTATTCAATTCTTCTTATTTCGCTTCTAAGATATCCATTCGCACCCAAGAACGTGATGAAGGTGATGATTATGTGTGACGCTCATCATCCTTCTCCCTTATGAACGCGTGCCTGACAAACACTTCTGTTCTACATGAAATAAGCTAGAATGAATATCTCTTAGATCTCCTAACCAGAATCTTTGTGGCGTATGCTAGAATGATGGCGGCATTCAAGAGAATCCGGAAGGTCTAAACCTTGTATGTGGTATTCTGAGTAGGATTCAATGATTGAATGACTGTGACGAGCTTCAAACTCGCGAGTGCTGGGCGTTAGTGACTGACGCAAAAGGAGGGTGAATCCTATTCCAGCATGATCGGGAACCGACAGATGAATAAATTTATATCTGCCTAACTGAGATTTGCAAGGTGACCATAGCTTGCTTCATACCAACAATCTCTGTGGGATTCGACCTTTACTCACGTAAGGTATTACTTGGACGACCCAGTGCACTTGCTGGTTAGTTGTATCGAAGTTGTGACAATTATGAATTAAGATCAGAGCACCAAGCTTTGGAGCCATTACCAGGATTTGTTCGAGCCTGGAGATCACAATTTCGTGCACCACAGGCTACATGTGATTGTCGTCGGTTGAGAGGTCGCCAATGTTTCTACAGATCTGAACCCCAGGGTTAGTGTGGATCCATTCTGATTGAGGGTGAAGCCCTGCAGTCCATTCTCCTTAATGATCCTACTCAAAATGCCACAAACAAGGTCGAATCTTCTGGATTAAAGAATACTGTGCCTTTTAGTTCTAGCCTCTACCATAGAGACCCTAATCTCCCCACACCTCAGCTGAACTGGTGTCTCGAGAAGTCCCCAACGAAGTCGTGGATAGCCGTCTAAGAGATGTATAATCAAGCTGGTGGTTCGATGCTTTCTAGTTATGTATTCACACAAAGCCAAGAAGAACACGGGTGGTTGTCAGGCATGCGGCCTTAGTATGAAGAACGAAGATGATTGTCACGGGTCATCCTATTCATCAAGTTGAAGAACGAAGATACATCTTAGAATTTAATCAAACACGGATTGAAAAAAATAGTAATACTTTTATTAATCCACAAAACTCAGCAGAGCTCCTTTCCTCAACCTAAGAGGTTTAGAAACTCATACTGATAGAAAATAGAATGTGAAAAACAAAATATGGCAGATCTCTCCTAATGAGAGGTGTAAAAGTTCTTTAAATACTAAACTAATGACTAAGGACTACATAAGAAAGGATAAAACAGTCTTTTAGTGATAAAGTCCACTTTTGGGGCCCACTTGTTGAGTGTTTGGGCTGAGCTTTGATGAGATCCATGTTCTAGGAGGCCTCTAGCGCATTGAACGCTGGCTAGGGGGTCCTCTTTGGGCGTTTGGATGCGGGTCTCCTCCTTGTGGGCGCTGGACGCCCGGACTGGGGCAGGAGGTTGGCGTTGGACGCTTGTTTTGGGCCTTCAAATCTCGAAGCAAAGTATGGACTATTATATATTTCTGGAAAGCTTTGGAAGTTAGCTTTCCAAAGCCATTGAGAACGCTTTATTTGGATTTTTGTAGCTTTAGAAAATCTCTTTTGAGTGCAAAGAGGTCAGATTTAGACAACATCTGCAATGCTTTCTCTGTCTCTGAATCAGACTTTTGCTCTAGCTCCTGAATTTTAGCCAGAAAATACCTAAAATTGCATAAAAATACAAAAACTCAAAGTAGAATCCAAAAATGTTAATTTTACACTAAAACTTATGAAAACTTAATAAAACTTAAACAAAACATACTAAAAACTATATAAAAATGATGCTAAAAAGCGTATAAAAAATCCGCTCATCAGAACACCAAACTTAAAATGTTGCTTGTCCCCAAGCAACTAAAAACATAGTAGGATAAAAAGAAGAGTAACATACAATGAATCTCAGAGTTTCCAATGAAGCTCAGTTTCAATTAGATGAGCGGGACTTGGTAGCATTTTGCTTCTGAATAGTTTTGGCATCTCACTATCCATTGAAACTCAGAAGTGTTGGTCTCTTTTGGAACTTAGAATCCAGATGATATTATTGACTCTCCTAGTTCAGTTCTTTTTTATTCTTGAACACAGCTTTTAGAGTCTTGGCCGTGACCCTAAGCACTTTATTTTCCAGCATTACCACCGAATACATAAATGCCACAGACACTTTAACTGGATGAACCCTTTCGCATTGTAATTCAGCTTTCATAGAATCCCCAGATAGAGGTGTCCAGAGTTCTTTAGCACACTCTTTTTGCTTTGGACCACGACTTTAACTGCTCAGTCTCAAGCTTTTCACTTGACACCTTCACACCATAAGCATATGGCTAGGGACAGCTTGGTTGAGCCGCTTAGGCCAGGATTTTATTCCACGTAGGCCCTCCTAACCATTGATGCTCAAAGCCTTGGATCCTTTTACCCTTCTCTTTTGGTTTAAAGGGTTATTGGCTTTTTGCTCTTACCTTTTGGTTTAAAGAGCTATTGGCTTTTTCTACTTTTTATTTTTTCATTTTTTTCGCATGCATATATATAACTTTCTTTTTTCTTTTATTGCAACATGCTTTTTCTTGCTTCAAGAATCAATTTTTGGATTTTTCAAATTAGCAATAATACTTTTCCTTTTTCTTCATTCTTTCAAGAACCAACATTCTTAATTTCAACTTTAAATATACACTATTTAATCATGCATTCAGAAAACAAAAGCAATGCCACCACATCAAGATAATTGAACTATTCTTATTATATAACTTGAAATTCATGTATCTCTCAATTCTTTTCAATTAGAATTTTCTTTTAATCAAGGTGAGAGACATATGGAACATTTTATAGCTTTAAGACATAGATAAAAGTGATCAAGCAATAAGAACAAGAGAACAGACAATACAACATAACAAAAAACAGAAAAAATGACATAAGGAGAGGGGATTAAGAGAATGAATCCACCTTAATGGTGGCGGCTAGTGCTTCTCCTTGAGGATCCAATGTAGTGCTTAATCTCTTCAATGTCACTGACAATGCCCAAAAGCATATGTTTGGATTTTCACACTAAAAATATAATTTTTCCGTTGCAAGTATAGTCCAAACCCAACAATTGAACATCAATCAAATCTTAAATTCAAATCAACACATATAACTGAGAGTCTTTCAACCTCGGGTCGTTCTCCCTAGGATGCAATTGAAAGTGTTACGCTTTCGGTTGTTAAGGCCAAAAAGGGTTTTTCAATCAAAGAACTAAAGATTAAAAGAACTAAACAATAAAAGAACTAAGAGATGATAAAAATTGGAATCAATGCAAGTAAAAAAAAAAGAAACAAGATCAAAACTAGTGAAAATGCTAAGATATGCATAAAAGAGCCTTGACTTGGGAATGAGGATCCAAGGAATCCTATCATTGCCATAACCACAACTTTGGTAATTATGATGAGTCAATCTCGCCTAGTTAACTCATAACATCGAGGAGTAGGTCAAGCAAGCATAATTGACCTTAATCCATAAGTCCTAGCTAACTTATCAAACTAGTTGATAAAAAGCTAGCGTCAATGGAAACAAGAGTCAACTAACTACCCAAGAATTACCACTAAATGTCGGACATTATGACTCTAGTATCCTAGGAACTCAAATCCCAAGCCAAGGTGTGAAAATCTACTCAAAATCCATAATTAGCATTTTCATAAACACCTTGTGTGCATAAAAGTAAAACATGGAAAATTGCAAAGAAAATGGAAAACTATGACCAGCTATCAACAATATCAACAAGAGACAAGCAATCAAGCATAAAGAAAGCATAACATATGAAATTCATTAATCAAAACTTCAAGAAACTCAAAATTGAAAATATGAACAAAGTAACTTGAACATAGGAAAGTAAAAGTAAAGACAATGTAATTAAAGAAGAAATTGAGAGTACTTACAATTAAAGAAGCAAAATCCAAAATCCAAGCTTGCAATAAAATGCTACATGAACCCTAATTAAAATTCTAAGAGAGCTCTCCCTAATCTACACTACTCCTACTCCTACTATGTAAAACTATGGAAAAATAAAGTCTAAGTCCTAATGCCTTCATATATGTTGATATTCACTTCATATAGCATCCAAATACACCTACCCAGCCTTCAGAAATGGGCCAAAAGCCCTCAAAAATCACGAGCTACGTGTTTCATTATTGAAAGCACGTGCAGGGACCTGTGCGTACGCACAGGTGTGTGCGTACGCACAGGTGTGTGCGTTGGTGCATGAAATTGTGATCATCAATGGCGCCAACAACTTGGTACGCAAAATTGTAATCTCAACTCCTTGTCACAACTTCACACAACTAACCAGCAAGTGCACTGGGTCGTCCAAGTAATAAACCTTACGTGAGTAAGGGTCGATCCCACGGAGATTGTCGGCTTGAAGCAAGCTATGGTCATCTTGTAAATCTCAGTCATGCATATTCAAATGGTTATGAAGTTTAAGATAATTAAAATAAAATATAAAATAAGATAGAGATACTTATGTAATACATTGGTGGGGATTTCAGATAAGCGCATGGAGATGCTTTGTTCCTTCTTAATCTCTGCTTTCCTACTGCCTTCATTCAATCATCCATACTCCTTTCCATGGCAAGCTGTATATTGGGTCTCACCGTTGTCAATGGCTACCTCCCGTCCTCTCAGTGAAAATGGTCCAAATGCGCTGTCATCGCACGGCTAATCAGCTATTGGTTCTCGATCATGTTGGAATATGATCCATTGATCCTTTTGCGTCTGTCACTACGCCCAACACTCGCGAGTTTGAAGCTCGTCATAGTCATCCCTTCCCAGATCCTACTCAGAATACCACAGACAAGGTTTAGACTATGCGGATCTCAGGAATGGTCGCCAATAATTCTAGCCTATACCACGAAGGTTCTAATCTTAGATTAGAAACCCAAGAGATACACATTCAAGCTTGTTTGCATGTAGAACAGAAGTGGTTGTCAGGAAGGCGTTCATAGGTAAGAATAGTGATGAGTGTCACATAATCATCACATTCATCATGTTCTTGAGTGCGAATGAATATCTTGGAGAAGAAATAGGCTTGGGTTGAATAGAAAAACAATAGTACTTTGCATTAATTCATGAGGAACAGCAGAGCTCCACACCTTAGTCTATGGTGTGTAGAAACTCCACCGTTGAAAATACATAAGAACAAGGTCTAGGCATGGCCGTAAGGCCAGCCCCCATAAAGGTCTAAGATAGCATAAGACTAATCAAAGATTCCAAGATTTCTAAGATGAAAATACAATAGCAAAAGGTCCTATTTATAGAGAACTAGTAACCTAGGATTTACAGAAATGAGTAAATGATGCAGAAATCCACTTCCGAGCCCACTTGGTGTGTGCTTGGGCTGAGCATTGAAGCTTTCACATGTAGAGACTTTTCTTGGAGTTAAACGCCAACTTTGGTGCCAGTTTGGGCGTTTAACTCCAGCTTTTATGCCAGTTCTGGCGTTTTGACGCTAGAATTTTTATGCTGAATTGAAACACCAATTTAGGCCATCAAATCGCAGGTAAAGTATAAACTATTATATATTTCTGGAAAGCCCAGGATGTCTACTTTCCAATGCAATTGAGAGCACGCCAATTGGGCTTCTGTAGCTCCAGAAAAGCTACTTCGAGTGCAGGGAGGTCATAATCCAACAGCATTTGCAGTCCTTTTTCAGCCTCTGAATCATATTTTTGCTCAGGTCCCTCCATTTCAGCCAGAAAATACCTGAAATCACAAAAAAACACACAAACTCATAGTAAAGTCCAGAAATATGATTTTTAAATAAAAACTAATGAAAATATAATAAAAATTAACTAAATCATACTAAAAACTATGTAAAAACAATGCCAAAAAGCGTATAAATTATCCGCTCATCACAACACCAAACTTAAATTGTTGCTTGTCCCCAAGCAACTGAAAACAAAATATGATAAAAAGAAAAGAATATACAATAAATTCCGAAAACATCTATGAAGATCAGTCTTAATTAGATGAGCGGGGCTATTAGCTTTTTGCTTCTGAACAATTTTGGCATCTTACTTTATCCTTTGAAGTTCAGAATGATTGGCATCTATAGGAACTCAGAATTCAGATAGTGTTATTGATTTTCCTAGTTTAGTATGTTGATTCTTGAACACAGTTACTTTATGAGTCTTGGCCGTGACCCTAAGCATTTTGTTTTCCAGTATTACCACCGGATACATAAATGCCACAAACACATAACTAAGTGAACCTTTTTAGATTGTGACTCAGCTTTGCTAGAGTCCCCAATTAGAGGTGTCCAGAGCTCTTAAGCACATTCTTTTTGCTTTGGACCACGACTTTAACTGCTCAGTCTCAAGCTTTTCACTTGACACCTTCACGCCACAAGTACATGGTTAGGGACAGCTTGGTTTAGCCGCTTACGCCAGGATTTTATTCCTGTGGGCCTTCCTATCCACTGATGCTCAAAGCCTTGGATCCTTTTTTTATTTTTACCCTTGCCTTTTGGTTTAAAGGGCTATTGGCTTTTTCTGCTTGCTTTTTCTTTTATTTTTTTCGCCAATTTTTTTTCGCAAGCTTTTCACTGCTTTTTCTTGCTTCAAGAATCAATTTTATGATTTTTCAGATTATCAATAACATTTCTCCTTTTCCATCATTCTTTCAAGAGCCAATAATTTTAACATTTATAAACAACAAATTCAAAAATATGAACTATTCAAGCATTCATTCAGAAAACAAAAATATTGCCACCACATCAAAATAATTAAACTATTTTAAAATTCGAAATTCATGTACTTCTTGTTCTTTTGCAATTAAAAATATTTTTCATTTAAGAACGGTGATAGATCCATAAGACATTCATAGCTTTAAGGCATAGACACTAAGACACTAATGATCATGTAATAAAGACACAAACATAGATAAACATAAAGCATAAAAAATCAAAAAATAGAAAATAAAGAACAAGGAGATTAAAGAACGGGTCCACCTTAGTGATGGCGGCTTGTTCTTCCTCTTGAAGATCTTATGGAGTGCTTGAGCTCCTCAATGTCTCTTCCTTGCCTTTGTTGCTCCTTCCTCATGACTCTTTGGTCTTCTCTAATTTCATGGAGGAGGATGGAATGCTCTTGGTGCTCCACCCTTAGTTGTCCCATATTGGAACTTAATTCTCCTAGGGAGGTGTTGATTTGCTCCCAATAGTTTTGTGGAGGAAAATGCATCCCTTGAGGCATCTCAGGGATTTCATGATGTGGAATTTTCTCATGCTCTTGGTGAGGTCCATGAGTTGGCTCTCTTGTTTGCTCCATCCTTTTCTTAGTGATGGGCTTGTCCTCATCAATGAGGATATCTTCCTCTATGTCAATTCCAGCTGAATTACAGAGGTGACAAATGAGATGAGGGAAGGCTAACCTTGCCAAAATAGAGGACTTGTCTGCCACCTTGTAGAGTTCTAGGGATATAACCTTATGAACTTCTACTTCCTCTCCAATCATGATGCTATGGATCATGATAGCCCGGTCTATAGTAACTTCAGACCGGTTGCTAGTGGGAATGACTGAGCGTTGGATGAACTCCAACCATCCCCTAGCCACGGGCTTGAGGTCATGCCTTCTTAGTTGAACCGGCTTCCCTATTGAATCTCTCTTCCATTAAGCGCCCTCTTCACAAATGTCTATGAGGACTTCGTCCAACCTTTGATCAAAGTTGACCCTTCTAGTGTAGGGGCGTGCATCTCCTTACATCATGGGCAAGTTGAATACCAACCTTACATTTTCCGGACTGAAATCTAAGCATTTCCCCCGGACCATTGTAAGCCAATTCTTTGGGTCCGGGGTCACACTTTGATCATGGTTCTTCGTGATCCATGCATTGGCATAGAACTCTTGAACCATTAAGATCCCAACTTGTTGAATGGGATTGGTGAGAATTTCCCAACCTCTTCTTCGAATCTCATGTCGGATCTCCAGATATTCACTCTTTTTGAGCTTAAAGGGGACCTCGGGGATCACCTTCTTCTTGACCACAACTTCATAGAAGTGTTCTTGATGCACTCTTGAGATGAATCTCTCCATCTCTCATGACTTGGAAGTGGAAGCTTTTGCCTTCCCTTTCCTCTTTCTAGAGGTTTCTCCGGCCTTTGGTGCCATAAATGGTTATGGAAAAACAAAAAGCAATGCTTTTACCACACTAAACTTAGAAGGTTTACTCGTCCTCGAGCAAAAGAAGAAAAAAAAGAGTAGAAGAAGAAAATAGAGGAGATGGAGGGGGTTTACTGGTTCGGCCAAGGGGGAGAAGTAATGTGTATGATGTGTGAAAATGAAGGAGTGAAGATTGGTTTATATAGGAGTGGAGAGAGGGGTAGGGTTCGGCCATGTATGGGTGGATTTGGGAGGGAAAGTGGTTTGAATTTGAATGGGGAGGTAGGTGGGTTTTTATGATGGATGAATATGGATTGGTGAAGAGATTATGGAGAAGATGGTAGGATTTGATAGGTGAGGAGTTTTTGGGAAAGAGGTATTGAGGTTCTTGGTGAAGGGAATTTGGGGAAGGGTGTTATGGGAAGGTGTGAAGAAGAGAGAGAGAGATGAGGTAGGTGGGGATCCTGTGGGGTCCACAGATCCTGAGGTGTCAAGGATTTCTCATCCCTGCACCATGTGGCGTGTAAACGCCCCCTTGATTGCCAATCCTGGCGTTAAATGTCAGGTTGCTGCCCATTTCTGGCGTTTAACGCCAGCTTTTCTCCCCTTTCTAGCATTTAAACGCCAGTTTTTCTCCCTTTTCTGGCGTTAAACGCCAGCTTTGTACCCCTTTCTGGCATTAAACGCCAGTCTGGTGCCCATTTCTGGCGTTAAACGCCCAGAATGGTGCCAGACTGGGCGTTTAATGCCCATTCTGCTACCCTTACGGGCGTTTAAACGCCAGTAAGCTTCTCCTCCAAGGTGTGCTATTTTTAATACTATTTTTTATTCTGTTTTTGTTTTTTTAGTTGTTTTTGTGGCTTCACATGATCATCAACCTACAGAAAACATAAAATAACAATTGAAAATAGATGTAATCAAATAAAATTGGGTTGCCTCCCAACAAGCGCTTCTTTAATGTCAATAGCTTGACAGTGGACTCTCATGGAGCCTCACAGATACTCAGAGCATGATGATGGCCTCCCAAAACCAAACTTAGAGTTTGAATGTGGGGGCTCTATTTGACTCTTCATTGAGGGAAGCTTTTCATGCTTCCTCTCCATGGTTACAGAGGGAGATCCTTGAGCTTTAAACAAAAGGGAGTTCTCATTCACTTGAAGGACCAATTCTCCTCTGTCAACATCAATCACAGCTTTTGCTGTGGCTAGCAAGGGTTTGCCAAGGATGATATATTCATCCATACACTTCCCAATGTCTAGGATTATGAAATCAGCAGGGATGTAGTGGCCTTCAACCTTTACCAAGACATCCTCTACGAGTCCATAAGCCTGTTTCTTTGAATTGTCTGCCATCTCTAGTGAGATTCTTGTAGCATGTACGTCAAGGATACCTAGCTTCTCCATCACAGAGAGTGGCATGAGGTTTATACTTGACCCCAGGTCACACAGAGCCTTCTCAAAGGTCATGGTGCCTATGGTACAAGGTATTGAGAACTTTCTAGGATCCTGTCTCTTCTGATGTAATCTCTGCCTAGTCAAGTCATCCAGTTCTTTGGTCAGCAAAGGGGGTTCATCCTCCAATGTCTCATTACCAAATAACTTGGCATTTAGCTTCATTATTGCTCCAAGGTACTTAGCAACTTGCTCTTTCGTAACATCTTCATCCTCTTCAGAGGAAGAATACTCATCAGAGCTCATGAATAGCAGAAGTAAATTCAATGGAATTTCTATGGTCTCTGTATGAGCCTCAGATTCCTATGGTTCCTCATTAGGGAACTCCTTGGAGGCCAGTGGATGTCCATTGAGGTCTTTCTCAGTGGAAATCACTGCCTTTCCCTCCTCTATCCATTCGGCCATGTGGGACGTGTTTATAGCCTTGCATTCTCTCTTTGGGTTTTCTTCTGTATTGCTTGGGAGAGTACTAGGAGGAGTTTCAGTAATTCTCTTACTCAGCTGACCCACTTATGCCACCAAACTTCTAATGGAGGACCTTGTTTCCGTCATGAAACTTTGAGTGGTTTTAATTCGATCAGAGACTATGGTTGCTAAGTCAGAGTGGCTCTGCTTAGAATTCTCTGTCTATTGGTGAGAAGATGATGGAAAAGGCTTGCTATTGCTAAACCTATTTCTTCCACCATTACTATTGTTGAAGCCTTGTTGGGGCCTCTGTTGGTCCTTCCATGAGAGATTTGGATGATTTCTCCATGAAGGATATAGGTGTTTCCAGACAAACTCTGAGAAATCATATTGACTTGCTGAGTCAATATTTTGTTCTGAGCCAATATGGCATTCAGAGTATAAATCTCAAGAACTTCTTTCTTCTGATTTGTCCCATTATTCACATGATTCCTTTCAGAAGTGTACATGAATTAGTTATTTGCAACCATTTCAATGAGTTCCTGAGCTTCTGTAGGCGTCTTCTTCAGATGAAGTGATCCTCCAGCAGAGCTGTCCAATGACATCTTGGACAGTTCAGACAGACCATCATAGAAGATACCTATGATGCTCCATTCTGAAAGCATGTCAAAAGGACACCTTCTGATCAATTACTTGTATCTTTCCCAAGCTTCATAGAGGGATTCACCTTCCTTTTGTCTGAAAGTATGGACTTCCACTCTAAGCTTACTCAATTTTTGAGGTGGAAAGAATTTGGCCAGAAAAGCACTGACCAGCTTTTCCCAAGAGTTCAGGCCTTCCTTAGGTTGTGAATCCAACCATATTCTAGCTCTGTCTCTTACAGCAAAGGGAAAAAGCATAAGCCTGTAGACCTTGGGATCAACCCCATTAGTCTTGACAGTGTCACAGATTTACAAGAATTCAGCTAAGAACTAATGAGGATCTTCCAATGGAAGTCCATGAAACTTGCAATTATGTTGCATTAGAGAAACTAATTGAGGCTTAAGCTCAAAGTTGTTTGCTCCAATGGCAGGAATAGAGATGCTTCTCCCATAGAAGTCGGGAGTAGGTGTAGTAAAGTTACCAAGCACCTTCCTTGCATTGTTGGCATTGTTGTTGTTTTCGGCTACCATGGCTTCTTCTTGTTTGAAAATATCTGTTAGGTCATCTAAAGAGATTTGTGCTTTATCTTCTCTTAGCTTTCTCTTCAAGGTCCTTTCAGGTTCAGGATCAGCTTCAACAAGAATGCCTTTGTCTTTGCTCCTGCTCATATGAAAGAGAGAGGAAGAAAGTATGGAATCCTCTATGTCACAGTATAGATATTCCTTGAGATGTCAGAGGAAAAGAAGAATAGAAGGAGGAGGAAGAGTGATGCCAGGGCATTTTGGCCAGTTTCACTGACCTTTTCTTTATTGTTTTAGGGTAGTTTCATGCATTTTCTTAGGAAATAAGCAAGTTTTGGGTAGAATTTCACTTACATCTTGATTTAAGCATACATTGTGCACTTTACATGATTTCATAAGAATTTTGTATGAATTAGATGACAAATTGGATGATGCATGTCTTATGATGCGGATTAGAACTTTGATGCACTTTATTGCTTGATTTCAGGACAAAGGAAGCAAGAAAGAGCCACGTTAGCAGCCACGTTAGTCTAACTAACGTGACCACCAACGTGGAATGGGAGCTAGCTTGCAACGTTAATGAGAAAAGTAATCACCAATAACACCCTCGAAGCCATCATAGCCCACGTTAAGAGTCACGTTAACTAAGTTAACGTGAACTCTAACGTGGAAGAAAGAAAATGGAGCTAACGTTAGTGACACTCACCTTTGTCACTAACGTTGGACCAAGCTCTAAGTGGCCACGTTAGCTTCCACGTTAACTTAGTTAACGTGGACTCTAACGTTGGGAAGCAAAAGAGTGGCCAACGTTAGTGACACTCACCTTTGTCACTAACGTTGGACCAAGCTCTAAGTGGCCACGTTAGCTTCCACGTTAACTAAGTTAACGTGGCTTCTAACGTGGTAATGATAGCCATCTTCAACGTTAGTGACAAAGGTGAGTGTCACTAACGTTGGCCACTCTTTTGCTTCCCAACGTTAGAGTCCACGTTAACTAAGTTAACGTGGACTCTAACGTAAGGGGAAGGGAGGACTCTCAACGTTATTGGAAAAGGAGAGTCCCAATAACGTGTGCGAAGGACCAAGAGGCAACGTTAGTGGTCACGTTGGTGCCACTAACGTTGAAGTTAACGTGGATCATCCCTGGGTGAGGAACGTTAGTGAAAAATGTGATTGCTACTAACGTTCTCGAACCCATACTCTCAATTAATGTTAACGCCACAAACATCCTGAGCTAAACACCCTGCCTACTTCACACTTTCTCTCTGCAAGTAAAGCTAAGCCCACTGAAGAGTATAACTGCTTCAAACTCAAGATCCAAAGGCCCATATCCAAGACTTGAAGAACCAACTAGAAGATCAGAAGAGTAGTATATATAGGGGTAGTTTTGAATTAGAAAGGAGCTTTTTGGGGGATTGAAAATTAGGAACTACTCTCTGTATAATTTACTTTCTCTGCACTTCTAGTTCGAGTTTTCATGATGTATTCTCCATCTTTGTTTTCCATTTCCAGAGCTATGAACAACTAAACCCCTTTCATTGGGTTAGGGAGCTCTGTTGTAATTTGATGGATCAATACTAATTTTCATTACTCTTCTTCTATCTTTTCTCTTGATTTTACTAGAAAGCTTTCAATCTTCATCTAATTGGGTAGTTATCTTGGAAAAGAAGATATTCATACTTGGATCTCTTCTGAACCTTGGAAGAGGAATGAAGGGATCTTGCTAGAAATGCTTTGTCATGTTGGACCAAATTGGGTTTGGTTGGGTATGGTGACTATAATCCTACCAACACTTGATTTGGGAATGCATGTTGTATAATCAGTGACCATACTTCATCTCTTCTCATGAGCAATTGACCAAGGAATTAGCTGTTGATCAAGATTTGAGAGATTGAATTACCAAGGAATTGGAATTCGATCACTTAAGATTGCCAAGGAGATCAATGAATGCATTGATTGAGGAAGAGATGAAAATGAACTTGATCCGGAGAATGCAACATCTCCTAAGCCCAATGAATCCCCATTTCTGATCTTACCCATTCTCTTTAATTTCTGCAATTTACTTTCATGAGCATTATCCCCATTCTCATTTACAATTCTACAATTTACTTTCCGTCATTTACTTCTAGCTCTTTACTTCCAGCATTTACATTTTCTGCTATTTACTTTCCCGCCATTTAATTTCCTGCAACTCTCAAACCAAATTATGCTTCGCTCAACTAGAACATTCCTCTAATTAAAGTTGCTTGACCAATCAATCCCTGTGGGATTCGACCTCACTCTATTGTGAGTTTTTACTTGACGATAATTCGGTATACTTGCCGAAGGAAAATTGTTGAGAGACAAGTTTCCGTACTATCAAGTTTATGGCGCCGTTGCCGGGGATTGATTTTGTATCAACAATGACTAAATTGGAGGATAACTAGATTGAGCATTTTTCTTTTGTTTGATTTAAATTTCTGTTTGAGTTAATTACTTTCAGTTTTAGTTATTTTCCTCCCTTCCCCCTACTTCTTTTTCTTAGTTATTTACGATTCAGTTCACTAACCCACTAACTGTTTGATATATTGCATCACTCACACTAACAGCAATTTTAACAAGAGTACTTTCTGCATCTATTTCCTTGCTTGTGCCTTATTGGTTGTATGACAGGGAGAAGAAGCAGGGCTTCAACTTCCTTTGATTCTGAACCTGAGAGGACCTTCCTTAGATTAAGGAGGGAAGCAAAAGGAAAGAGAGTAGTTGGTGCTGAGGAAGAGGAGCAGTACTTTGAACCAGACATGGATGAAAACATGGAGAACCATCATGAAGAAGAGGCTCACAACCATGGCAGAGAAGGTCCAGCGCATCAGGCTGGACAAGAGAGAAGAGTTCTTGGTTCTTACATCAACCCAAACCTAGGAAACTGTGGAAGTAGCATCCAAAGGCCAACCATACATGCCAACAACTTTGAACTAAAGCCACAACTCATCACCCTTGTTCAGAACAATTGTTCATTCAGAGGAAGTGTCCAAGAAGACCCAAATCAACATCTAACCACCTTCCTGAGGATATGTGATACTGTGAAGTCTAATGGTGTTCATCCTGACACCTATAGACTACTTCTGTTCCCTTTCTCACTTAAGGACAAGGCATCTAAATGGCTGGAATCCTTCCCAAAGGAGAGTTTAGCAACCTAGAAAGATGTGGTGAACAAATTCTTGGCAAGATTCTATCTTCTTCAACGGATCAACAGGCTGAGAGCTGAGGTGCAAACATTCAGGCAGCAGGATGGTGAGACTCTATATGAAGCATAGGAAAGGTTTAAGGACCTGACAAGAAGGTATCTACCAAATATGTTCAATGAATGGGTGCAACTACACATTTTCTATGAAGGCCTCTCTTATGAATCAAAGAAGGCAGTAGACCATTCATCCACTAGAGGGGTGATGGAGCTAAACAATGTGGATGCACTGCTGGCCCAAAACAAGCTTATTACCAAGCAGCTGGCTGACCTCACCAAGAAGATGGAGAGGAACCAAGTGGCAGCAATCACCACCTCATCAGCAACCCAAGAGGGAGTGAATGCTGAGGCAGAGGAGGAGCAAGAACAAGCCAACTACATTGGAAACTCACCCAGGCAGACCCATGATCCTTACTCCAAAACATACAACCCTGGTTGGAGGAATCACCCAAACTTTGGGTGGGGAAATCAACAAGATCAAAGCCAAGATCAGAGACGTCACAACCCCAACAACCATGCAGCTCACCAACATTCCACACAGAGATCATATCAGCACCACCCTAATAACACCTCTCCACATCCATACCAAAACCAAAATGATCCAACTCACCCATCCACTCTCAACTCACCATCATCTGAAGAAAGACTCTCCAAAATTGAGATTCTGCTTGAAGGCATATGCAAAGAGATTCAAGATAATAAGGTATTCAAAGAGGAGGTGCGAGCTAGTATCAAGAACCAAGGGGACACCATCAAGAGGCTTGAATTTCAAGTGGGATACTTATCTGAAAAGATTCTCAAACCTACTAATAGCTTCCCAAGTGACACAGAGAAAAATCCGAGAGGAGAAGCAAAGAAAGTCAGATGGGAAGATTGCAAGATGGTTACTATAAGTAATAAGGAGACTGAGAAAAAGCAAAACAAGCCATTAGAACAACTTGGAGAGACATCAGTAGAGAAACAGGAAAAGGATCACCAAGAACCCAAAATTTCACAAAAAGAGCTGACACAGAAGGAGCTGCTGAAACTCTATGCACCGTTTCCCCAATTACTCAATGGTGCTGTAGAGAAGAGAATATACTCAAGGTTTCTTGACATGTTTGCATCCCTCCATGTAAACATACCATTCATCAAGGCCCTCCAACAAATGCCCTCATATATTAAGTATATGAAGGAGCTGCTGACCAGGAAAAGCTCACTCAAGGGAGGACAAACAATAATGATGAATAAGGAGTGCAGTGCTCTCATTCAACCAGAGTTGCCTATGAAAAGGAAGGACCCAGGGAGTTTTCACATCCCCTGTGCCATAGGAGAAACAATGTTTGATAAAGCACTCTGTGATTTGGGAGCAAGCATCAACTTAATGCCTTTATCCCTTATGAAAAGGTTGCAGATCAATGAGATAATGCCCACAGATGTAGTCATCAGGCTGGCTGACAAAACTCAAAAACAAGCAGTAGGAGTGGTTGAAAATGTGCTGGTGAAGGTTGGAAAATATTTTCTTCCCACAGACTTTGTCATATTGGACATGGAAGAAAGTCACACTCACCCAATCATATTGGGAAGACCATTCTTAGCTACAGCCAGAGCACTCATAGATGTGGAGCGAGGGGAGCTAATTTTGAGGATCCATGATGAACAACTCAGCTTCAATGTCTTCAAACTCCCACAAGAAATAGATCAAGAGAACAAAGAACCAAACAAAGATCATAATGAGATACTGAGGGAGGAAGCAAGCACCAAAGCACAACCAACATCCCTGGGAAACCACTTGGTTGAAGAACAAGGCAATCAGCAGCCGTCACAGTTCAAGGAAAATAAGGAGGAACCTAAACCACCAGAGTCATATGAGACCAGCAACAAAATTTCCTTAGAAGAGGAGGTCACAAAGAGCAAGGCAACATCAAAAGGGACAAAGAAGAAGACACCAAGGAGGTGGAGGAACAAGAAGATCCCTACAGAGGACTTCTCTCCAGGAGATAAAGTGATCTCAGCTTACTTCCCAGATATTCCACCTCATCTCCCCACTATCCCATCTCAGTTACCTAAGGTCTTCACCATCAACAGAGTTCTTTCCTTAGAACATGTGGAGATCCTTGATGAAGCCAATGGATATAGGTCTACTGCAAGAGGGGAAGATCTGAAGCATTACCAACCACCATGACAAAGGCAAAACGTCAAGCTAGTGACGCTAAAGAAGCGCTTCATGGGAGGCAACCCATGTTTTATATGATTTTAAAAGTAGTTAATAATGTAAGGTTCAGGGATTTCAAATCAACTTGACATGGACTTGAATGAATCCTTGTGTGCAACATATAGTGAAGAACAAGTTTGGTGTTCAAGGAACACTAAGAGAACATCAATGTAACCCATATTGTGTCACTCTTAGGGGCCTTGAACAAATATTTTACACCACACAGCACCAAACTAAGTTTGGTGTTGCCAATGTTGCACACATGGATGTTGAGTTAGTCAGTTGGTTTGCTCTAATGAATGGCACTTAGTTAGTTAAAACTAAAACTTTAAAAAGTAGTTATTCTTTTAATTTTGCCGCCACTTTCCACACATATTTTTTTAATTACAATTCTTTTATTTTGAAGGATGAGTTAGCACGACAAGAAAGAGTAAGGGTGGAGAAGAGTCATGAATCGGTAAAGAAGGTACTTGAAGACTGGAAAAGAGCCAGACTAGCACGGATGCAAGGAAGCACAAGTAGACACAAAGAGGACAAGCAAGAGGGAGAGCATGGGCAATCCCATGAGTAAAAGGTGGTGGAGTTCCCTATCTGTTCCATCTTTTTCAAACTTTAAATAAGGAAAATCATGTATGAAATAGAACATGTTCCATGGTAGTTTAGAAATTTTCAATTCTGTCTTTAAGTTTTTCATTGCCTAGGTCTATGATTACTAGTCAAGTTGCCTGTTTTCAATTCCATCCTGCTTATTGTGTTGCTTGTCTCCTTTTGAATCAAATAAAAAGAGAATGTGTGTTATCAAAGACCAGAGTGGAGTTCATATTGTGGAGTAAGTTCCTTAGTGTGTGATGTGGTCATAAGTTAGCTAAGTTGGTTCACCAACAAGGGTGGGAAGACAACTATCTGTCCTGAATCTTATGCTTGAAACACACTTAATGAGACTAGCTAAATAACAAGATCCTAATAAGAAAAAGGGGAAAAGAACAATAAGAGTTGAAAAAGAAAGAAAATTTAATAAAGAATAAGGCTAGGCACCAAGGGTTTGAACTTGAGAGATGTGTCTGTGGTGCTCCTGTACCAAGGATCTGCTTGGATGAATAAGTTCGTAGGAGTGCTTCATCACTTGGTAACTTGGGTTAACTAACCCGGGATTATCAGCTGAAAGTCCACTATCAAGAGCAACCTTGCTACAGAACATTTAGTAACCTAAAGAGGTGCTGGACACCAAGGTCTCAAAAAAGAAAATAAACAAACCATGTGCCTGTGGTGTGTATGTATGGGGGAAAGAGACTTGATGGAGTAAGTCCTTAGGGGTGTCTTAATACCTAGCACCTTGAACCAACTGGTTCGGGAGTGCTGGCTGAAAGCTTATCTTAAAGAGTTGCCCCCTCACAGAGCACTTAGCCTAAGAACACAAATAAGCCGTGAAAACAATAAAAGGATCAATGAATAAGAGTCTCATAGGGTGCAATTAAGTGAGTATTCCAGGACATGATAAAGGTCTGAAAGCTAGTGAAGGAATGAACCTAAGTTGCTATGCATGAAACCACCATAAAACCAAGGACATGACTTCCACAATAATGACTCATTTCTCTTGGCATTTCATTCATCATTCTCTTGTTCCAGTACTTGCTTAGGGACAAGCAAGCTTTAAATTTGGTATTGTGATGCCAGGGCATTTTGGCCAGTTTCACTGACCTTTTCTTTACTGTTTTAGGGTAGTTTCATGCATTTTCTTAGGAAATAAGCAAGTTTTGG
>NC_029785.2:55688215-55723674 GCF_000816755.2 Arachis ipaensis
AACGTGGAATGGGAGCTAGCTTGCAACGTTAATGAGAAAAGTAATTGCCAATAACGCCCTCGAAGCCATCATAGCCCATGTTAAGAGTCACGTTAACTAAGTTAACGTGAACTCTAACGTGGAAGAAAGAAAATGGAGCCAACGTTAGTGACACTCACCTTTGTCACTAACGTTGGACCAAGCTCTAAGTGGCCATGTTAGCTTCCACGTTAACTTAGTTAACGTGGACTCTAACGTTGGGAAGCAAAAGAGTGGCCAACGTTAGTGACACTCACCATTGTCACTAACGTTGGGCTAAGCCACCTTGAGCTACGTTAACTCCCACGTTAACTTAGTTAATGTGGAAGCTAACGTAGAGAAAGCAAACAATCGCCAACGTTAGTGACACTCACCTTTGTCACTAACGTTGGAATGAGCCACAATGAGCCACCAGGAGCCACGTTAACTCCCACGTTAACTTAATTAACGTGGAAAGCTAACGTTGAGGATAGGATGATGAGCCAACGTTAGTGACACTCACCTTTGTCACTAACGCTGGAGATGGCTATCATTACCACGTTAGAAGCCACGTTAACTTAGTTAACGTGGACTCTAACGTGGGAAGAAGGGGCACCTTGGAACGTTAGTGACAAAGGTAAGTGTCACTAATGTTCTCGAAGGATTGGCAAGCCTACGTTAAGAGCCACGTTAACTAAGTTAATGTGGACTCTAACGTAAGGGGAAGGGAGGACTCTCAACGTTATTGGAAAAGGTGAGCCCCAATAACGTGTGCGAAGGACCAAGAGGCAACGTTAGTGGTCACGTTGGTGCCACTAACGTTGAAGTTAACGTGGATCATCCCTGGGTGAGGAACGTTAGTGAAAAAGGTGATTGCCACTAACGTTCTCGAACCCACACTCTCACTTAACGTTAACGCCACTAACGTCCTGAGCTAAACACCCTGCCTACTTCACACTTTCTCTCTACAAGTAAAGCTAAGCCCACTGAAGAGTATAACTGCTTGAAACTCAAGATCTAGAGGCCCATATCCAAGACTTGAAGAACCAAATAGAAGACCAGAAGAGTAGTATATATAGGGGTAGTTTTTAATTAGAAAGGAGCTTTTTGGGGGATTGAAAATTAGGAACTACTCTCTGTATATTTTACTTTCTCTGCACTTCTAGTTCGAGTTTTCATGATGTATTCTCCATCTTTGTTTTCCATTTCCAGAGCTATGAACATTTAAACCCCTTTCATTGGGTTAGGGAGCTCTGTTGTAATTTGATGGATCAATACTAATTTTCATTACTCTTCTTCTATCTTTTTTCATGATTTTACTAGAAAGCTTTCAATCTTCATCCAATTGGGTAGTTATCTTGGAAAAGAAGATATTCATACTTGGATCTCTTCTGAACCTTGGAAGAGGAATGAAGAGATCATGCTAGAAATGCTTTCTCATGTTGGACTAAATTGGGTTTGGTTGGGTATGGTGACTATAATCCTACCAACACTTGATTTGGGAATGCATGTGGTATAATTAGTGACCATACTTCATCTCTTCTCATGAGCAATTGACCAAGGAATTGGCTGTTGATCAATATTTGAGAGATTGAATTACCAAGGAATTGGAATTCGATCACTTAAGATTGCCAAAGAGATCAATGAATGCATTGATTGAGGAAGAGATGAAAATGAACTTGATCCGGAGAATGCAACATCTCCTAAGCCCAATAAATCCCCATTTCTGATCTTACCTATTCTCTTTAATTTCTGCAATTTACTTTCATGAGCATTATCCCCATTTCCATTTACAATTCTGTAATTTACTTTCCGTCATTTACTTCCAGCTCTTTACTTCCAGCATTTACATTTTCTGCTATTTACTTTCCCGCCATTTAATTTCCTGCAACTCTCAAACCAAATTCTGCTTCGCTCAACTAGAACATTCCTCTAATTAAAGTTGTTTGACCAATCAATCTCTGTGGGATTCGACCTCACTCTATTGTGAGTTTTTTCTTGACGACAATTCGGTATACTTGCCGAAGGAAAATTGTTGAGAGACAAGTTTCCGTGCTACCATAGAGAAGGGAGAATTCGAACTTATAGAGAGAGGGAGTCCGAATTGCACATTGAGGACGAATGTCAGTCCCTTAAATAGAAAAATGTGAGAAGGGGGAAAAGAATTTTCAAAATTAAATTTATAAAGGTTTTGAAATAATTAAAAGAAATTTTGAAAATTTGGTTGATGATTTTCGAAAATTAAAGTTGAGAAAGTAGTTAAGTGATTTTGAAAAAGATTTTGAAATTAGAAATAAAAAAGATATGATTGAAAATCATTTTTTTGAAAAGGATGTGGTTGAGAAGATATGATTGAGAAAATATGGTCTTAAAAAGATATGATTGATAAACAATTAAAAAGATTTGATTTTTAAAATTAATGTCTTGGCTAACAAGAAATTTAAAAGATATGATTCTAAAATTCAATTATTGAACCTTTCTTAACAAGGAAGAAATTTTTGAATCAAATCACTAATTGTAACAACTTCGCACAACTAACCAATAAGTGCACTGGGTCGTCCAAGTAATAAACCTTACGTGAGTAAGGGTCGATCCCACGGAGATTGTTGGCTTGAAGCAAGCTATGGTCATCTTGTAAATCTCAGTCAGGCAGATTCAAATGGTTATGAAGTTTAAGATAATTAAAATAAAATATAAAATAAGATAGAGATACTTATGTAATTCATTGGTGGGAATTTCAGATAAGCGCTTGGAGATGCTTTGTTCCTTCTGAATCTCTGTTTTCCTACTACCTTCATTCAATCATTCATACTCCTTTCCATGGCAAGCTGTATGTTGGGTCTCACTGATATCAACGGCTACCTCCCATCCTCTCAGTGAAAATGGTCCAAATGCGCTGTCACTGCATGGCTAATCAGCTGTTGGTTCTCGATCATGTTGGAATAGGATCCATTGATCCTTTTGCGTCTGTCACTATGCCCAACACTCGCGAGTTTGAAGCTCGTCATAGTCATCCCTTCCCAGATCCTACTCGGAATACCACAGACAAGGTTTAGACTTTTCGGATCTCAGAAATGGCCGCCAATAATTCTAGCCTATACCACGAAGGTTCTAATCTTAGATTAGAAACCCAAGAGATATACATTCAAGCTTGTTTGCATGTAGAACGGAAGTGGTTGTCAGGCACGCGTTCATAGGTGAGAATAGTGATGAGTGTCACATAATCATCACATTCATCATGTTCTTGAGTGCGAATGAATATCTTGGAGAAGAAATAGGCTTGGGTTGAATAGAAAAACAATAGTACTTTGCATTAATTCATGAGGAATAGCAGAGCTCCACACCTTAATCTATGGTGCGTAGAAACTCCACCGTTGAAAATACATAAGAATGAGGTCTAGGCATGGCCGTGAGGCCAGCCCCTATAAAGGGCTAACATAGCATAAGACTAATCAAAGATTCCAAGATTTCTAAGATGAAAATACAATAGCAAAAGGTCCTATTTATAGAGAACTAGTAACCTAGGGTTTACAGAAATGAGTAAATGATGCAGAAATTCACTTCCGGGTCCACTTGGTGTGTGCTTGGGTTGAGCATTGAAGCTTTCACATTTAGAAACATTTCTTGGAGTTAAACGCCAGCTTTGGTGTCAGTTTGGGCGTTTAACTCCAGCTTGTATGCCAGTTCTAGCGTTTTGATGCCAGAATTTTTAAGCTGAATTGGAACGCCGGTTTGGGCCATCAAATCTCGGGCAAAGTATGGACTATTATATATTTCTGGAAAGCCCAGGATGTCTACTTTTCAACGCATATGAGGGCGCGCCGATTGGGCTTTTGTAGTGCTAGAAAATACACTTCGAGTGTAGAGAAGTCAGAATCCAACAGCATCTGCAGTCTTTTTTCAGCCTCTGAATCAGATTTTTGCTCAGGTCCCTCAATTTCAGCCAGAAAATACCTGAAATCACAGAAAAACACACAAACTCATAGTAAAGTACAAAAATGTGATTTTTAAATAAAAACTAATGAAAATATAATAAAAATTAACTAAATCATACTAAAAACTATGTAAAAGCAATGCCAAAAAGCGTATAAATTATCCGCTCATCATGCGTACGCACAGAAGTTGTGCATGGGCACACTTGCTAATTTTTATTATGTGCGTTGGCACAGACCTGTGCATACGCACAGGTGCTGATTTTGACCCTTGTGCGTGGCCACAGAAGGTGTGCGTAGGCACAGGCTAAAATATTTTTCTCCTTTGTTTTCTTCATCTTTTCTCCCTTTTTGCATGCTTTCTTCCACTTATACCAAACTATTCTTGCCTCTAGGACCAGAAATCACTCAACAAACATATCACAGTATTGAATGGAATAAAAGTGTGATTAAATTGCTCAATTTAAGCAGAAAAACGCATGTTTTCACATTTAGGTTCAATTTAGGGATAAAACACAAAAGTATGCTATTTTGGTGAATAAGTGACCACATGCATTTTCCAAATCAAGTGTTGAGAGGATTATAGTCACATATCCATCCAAACCCAATTTGGTCCAGCATGAGAAAACATTTCTAGCTTGATCTCTTCATTCCTCTTTCAAGGTTCAGAAGAGATCCAAGTATGAATAGCTTCTTTTCCAAGACAACTACCCAATTAGATGAAGATCGAAAGCTTTCAAGTAAAATCAAGAGAAAAGATAGAAGAAGAATAATGAAAACTAGTATTGATCCATCAAATTACAACAGAGCTCCCTAACCCAATGAAAGGGGTTTAGTTGTTCATAGCTCTGGAAAATGAAAACAAAGATGGAGAATACATGATGAAAATTAGTAGTGCAGAGAAAGTAAAATACAGAGAGTAATCTATGCCCAGAGGCTCCCTATATTTTTCCAACTCTTTTCTTTAATTAATTCAAAGCTACTCCTATATATACTACTCTTTTACTCTTCTAGTTGGTTCTTCAAGTCTTGGGTCTGGGCCTTTGGATCTTGAGTTTAAAGCAGTTTTCTTCTTCATTGGGCTTGGCTTTACTTGCAGAGAGAAAGTGTGAAGTGGGCAGAGACTTTAGCACAGGACGTTAGTGGTGTTAACGTTCAGTGAAAATATGGGTTCGAGAACGTTAGTGACATTCAACTTTTTCACTAACGTTCCTTACCCAAGTAAGAGCCACGTTAACCTCAACGTTAGTGGCACAAATGTTGCCACTAACGTTGCCTCTTTGTCCTTCGCGGACGTTATTGAGACGCAACTTTCCCAATAACGTTGAGAAGCCTCCCCCTTCCCTACGTTAGAGTCCACGTTAACTTAGTTAACATGGCTCTTTTAACGTAGGCTTGCCAACCTTCGAGAATGTTAGTGACACTTAACATTGTCACTAACGTTCCAATGTGCCCCTTAGCTCCCACGTTAGAGTCCACGTTAACTAGGTTAACGTGGCTTCTAACGTGGCCATGCTAGCCATCTCCAGCGTTAGTGACAAAGTTGAGTGTCACTAACGTTGGCTCAAAATTCCCTTATCCACGTTAGCTTCCACGTTAACTAAGTTAACGTGGGAGTTAACGTGGCTCATGGTGGCATGTGTGGGCTCCTTCCAACGTTAGTGACAATGTTGGATGTCACTAACGTTGGCGTCACCTCCCTTATTCACGTTAACTTCCACGTTAACTAAGTTAACGTGGGAGTTAACGTGGCTCATTGGGGCTTGTATGGGTTTCTTCCAACGTTAGTGACAATGTTTAGTGTCACTAACGTTGTCGACCACCTTGTTTCCTCACGTTAGCTTCCACGTTAACTAGGTTAACGTGGGAGTTAACGTGGCCTAGTGTGACTTGGCCAACGTTAGTGATAATGTTGAATATCACTAACGTTGGCTACCCCCCTTTCTTCTTAACGTTAGAGGCCACGTTAACTAGGTTAACATGGTGACTAACGTGGCCGCTCATGAGCTTGGTCCAACGTTAGTGATAATGTTAAGTGTCACTAACGTTGGCTCCATTTCCTTTCTTCCACGTTAGAGTTCACGTTAACTTAGTTAACGTGACTCTTAACGTGCGCAATGATGGCTTCGAGAGTGTTATTGGCAATCACTTTTCTCATTAACTTTGCAAGTTTCTCCCATTCCACGTTAGTATTAACGTTAGTGTAACTAACGTAGCCACTAATGTGGTTCTTCTTTGCTTCCTTTGTCCTGAAATCAAGCAATAAAGTGCATCAAAGTTCTAGTCCAAATCATGGGAAATGCAACATCCAATTTGTCCTTAAATTCATGCAAAATCCTCATGAAATCATGTAAAGTTCCCAATGTATGCTTGAATCAAGATGTAAGTGAATATCTACCCAAAACTAGCTTATTTCCTAAGGAAATGCATGAATCTACCCTAAAAACAGTAAAGAAAAGGTCAGTAAAACTGGCCAAAATGCCCTGGCATCACAACACCAAACTTAAAGCTTGCTTGTCCCTAAGCAAGTACTGGAACAAGAGAATGATGAATGGAATGCCAAGAGAAATGAGTCATTCTTGTGGAAGTCATGTCCCTGGTTTTATGGTGGTTTCATGCATAGCAACTTAGGTTCATTCCTGGCTTTCAGACCTTTATCATGTCTTAGAATACTTACTGTGATTGCATCCCATGAAACTTTTATTTATGGATCCTTTTGTTGTTATTTCAGGGCTTATTTGTGTTCTCAGGCTAAGTGTTCTGTAAGGGGGCAACTCTTTAAAATAAGCTTTCAGTCAACATTCCCGAACTAGTTGGTTCAAGGTGCTAGGTGTTGAAGCACCCCTAAGGACTTACTTGCTCAAGTCTCTCCCCCATACATACACACCACAGGCATATAGTTTATTTATTTTCTTTTCTTGAGACCTTGGTGTCCAGCACCTCTTTGGGTTACTAAATGCTCTGTAGTGAGGGTTACTCTTGATAGTGGACTTTCAGCTGATAATCCCGAGTTAGTTAACCCAAGTTACCAAGTGATAAGGCACCCCTAAGAGCTTATTCATCTAAGTAGATCCCTCACACAGGAACACCACAGACACATGCCTCAAGATTAAAATCATTGGTGCCTAGCCTTATTGCTTACTCTTTTTCTTATCAGGATCTTCTTATTTAGCTAGTCTCATGGGGTGTGTCTCAAGCATAGTATTCATGACAGACAGTTGTCCTCCCACCTTATGGTTGAACCAACTTAGCTAACTTATGACTATACCATAAACTCATGAACTTATTCCATAGTATGAACTCTCCTCTGGTCTCTTAAAAACACTCATTCTCTTTTCATTTGATTTAAAGGGACAAACATACAAGTAGGCAAAGTAAGGATGCAATGACATAGAGACCAGCAAACATAGACCTTTTCAACAAAAACTTAAAAGATAGAATTTTAAAAAAATTTAAACTAACATGGAAGCAAGTTCTATTTCATACAAGATCTTCCTTATTTAAAGCATAGAAAAAGATGGACCAAAGAAGGAACTCCACCACCTTTTACTCTTGTGGATGCCCATGCTTTCCTCCTTGTTTGTCTTCTTTGTGTCCTCTTGCATTCCCCCTTGAGGCACGTGTGTAATACCCTCTTCATGAAGTGGCCGAACCTTTCTTCCTTTAATTGTCCAATCTATCTCCTTCAATGCTTCTTTCCTTTTCCCTATAAAAATAAAATAAGAAAAATCAATATCATAAAAAGTTTTTAAACTTTTCGGCTAGAATGATTAAGAGAAGAAAAGATTTTGTTTATTCATGAACTCCAACTAACTAACTAACTGTGTATCCTTATATGCACATTAGTGGCACCATGGGGTGACACCAAACTTAGTTTGGAGCACTGTGATGAAAAGTTCTGTTCAAAGCTCCAAGACTAGCATGCTCTCTGTTGTATTCATGCTTTCTTAGCACGCTTTGAACACCAAACTTGTTCTTCACTATATACTGCAATATAAGGACTTCACCAAGTTTGGGTTGGAATTCATGAATATTGACTTATTCACTAGTAAAAGTTAATAAAACATGGGTTGCCTCCCATGAAGCGCTTCTTTAGCGTCACTAGCTTGACGTTTCTCCTTCATCAGGGAGGTTGATAATGCTTCAAGTCCTCCCCTCTTGCCTTGGACTTATATCCATTGGTTGTATCAATGATCTCTACATGTTCCAAGGAGAGAACTCTGTTGATAGTGAAGACCTTAGGTAGCTGAGATGGTACAGTGGGAAGATTAGGGGGATATCTGGGAAGTAAGCTGAGATCACTTTATCTCCTGGAGAGAAGCCTTCCGTAGGGATCTTCTTGTTCCTCCACCCCCTTGGTACCTTCTTCTTTGTCCCTTTTGATGCTGCCTTGATCTTGGCGACTTCTTCTTCTAAGGGAATTTTGTTGTTGTCTTCACATGCCTCTGGTGGTTTAGGTTCCTCCAGCTTCTCCTTGAGCTGTGACAATTGTTGTTTGCCTTGTTCATCATTCAGTGGGGTTCTCAGATGTGTTGGTTATGCTTCAGTGCTTGTTTCCTCTGTCAGCATCTCATTATGGTCATTACTTGGTTCTTTGTTTTCTTGGTCTGCTTCTTGTGAGAGTTTGAAGACATTAAAGCTGAGTCGTTCATCATGGATCCTCAATATTAGCTCCCCTCGCTCCACATCTATGAGTGCTCTGGCTGTAGCTAGGAATGGTCTTCCCAATATGATTGGGTGAGTGTGACTTTCTTCCATGTCCAAGATGACAAAGTCTGTGGGAAGAAAGTATTTCCCCACCTTTAACAACACGTTTTCCACCACCCCTCTTGCTTGTTTTTGAGTTTTGTCAGCCAGCCTGATGACTACATCTGTGGGCAATATCTCATTGATTTGCAGCCTCTTCACCAGGGACAAGGGCATTAAGTTGATGCTTGCTCCCAAATCGTAGAGTGCTCTATCAAACATTGTTTCCCCTATGGCACAGGGGACATGAAAACTCCCTGGATCTTTTCTTTTCGTAGGCAACTGTGGTTGAATGAGGGCACTGCACTCCTTGTTCATCACTATAGTTTGGCCTCCCTTATGTGAGCTTTTCCTGGGAAGCAGCTCCTTCATATACTTGATGTATGCAGGCATTTGTTGGATAGTCTTGATGAACGGTATGTTCACATGCAAAGATGCAAACAAGTCAAGGAATCTTGAGTAAATTCTCTTCTCCATAGCACCATTGAGCAGTTGGGGAAAAGGTGCATAGAGTCTCAGCAGCTTTGAGATTTTTGGTTCTTGGTAATCTTTTTCCCCCTCCTCTACTGAGGTATCTTCAGGTTGTTCTGACAGCTTGCTTGGCTTGTCCTCAGTCTCCTTATCACTTATAGTGACCATCTTGCAATCTTCCCATCTTACTTTCTTTGTTTCACCTCTCGGATTCTTCTCTGTGTCACTTGGGAATCCATCTGTGAGTTTGGGAATTTGCTCAGAGAGATACCCTACTTGAGATTCCAACCTCTTGATTGTGTCTCCCTGGTTCTTGAAACTGGCTCGCACTTCCTCCTTGAACACCTTGTTGTCTTGAATCTCCTAGCTTATGCCTTCTAGTAGATTCTCAATCCTTGAGATTCTTTCATCAAATGATGATAGGTCAGGCTGAGGAGGGTTATTCTGGCCTTGATATGAATGTGGAGAGGTGTTGTTATGGGTGGGTGTTGATATGGTCTAGATGTGAAGTGTTGGTGGGCTGCATTGTTTGGATTTGGGCATTTTTGATCAAGGCTTTGGTCTTGTTGATTTCCCCACCCAAAGTTTGGGTGATTCCTCCATCCAGGGTTGTAGGTCTTGGAGTATGGATCATGGTTTTGCCTAGGTGAATTCCCAATGTAGTTGGTTTGCTCCTGACTACCCTCTGCTTCTTCATTCACTCCTTCTTGGGTTATTGATGAAGTGGAGATTGCTGCTACTTGGTTCCTCTCCATCTTCTTGGTGAGGTCAGCCAGCTGCTGGGTAATGAGCTTGTTTTGGGCCAGCAGAGCATCTACATTGTTTAGCTCCATTACTCCTCTTGTGTTCCCTCTTTCGGAAGCATAGAAGTAGTCGTTCTCTGTTACTGTTTCAATGACATCTATGGCCTCCTCAATGGCCTTCTTCTTGTTCAAAGATCCTCCAGATGAATGGTCTATGGCCTTCTTTGACTCATAAGAGAGCCCTTCATAGAAAATATGCAGCTGCACCCATTCATTGAACATATCGGGTGGGCACCTCCTTGTTAGGTCTTTAAACCTCTCCCATGCTTCATATAGAGTCTCACCATCTTGTTGCCTAAAAGTTTGGACCTCAGCTCTCAGCCTATTGATTCGTTGAGGAGGGTAAAATCTTGCTAAGAATTTGTTCACCACATCTTCCCAAGTTGTCAAGCTCTCCCTTGGGAAAGACTCCAGCCACTTGGCTGCCTTATCCTTGAGTGAGAATGGAAATAAGAGCAGTCTATAGGCATCAGGATGAAAACCATTAGACTTCACTGTGTCACATATTCTCAGGAAGGTGGTTAGATGTTGATTGGGGTCCTCTTGGACACTTCCTCCGAACGAACAGTTGTTCTGAACAAGGGTGATGAGCTGTGGTTTTAGTTCAAAATTGTTGGCATGGATGGTTGGCTTTTGAATGCTACTTCCACAGTTTCCTGGGTTTGGATTGATGTAAGAGCCTAAAACTCTTCTATCCTCTCCAGCATGATTTGCTCGACCTCTTCCGCCATGGTTGTGAGTCTCTTCTTTATGATGGTTTTCCATATTTTCTTCCATGTTTGGTTCAAAGTATTCCTCAAAGTGTTCCTCCTCTTCTACAGCACCAACTACACATTTTTCTCTTGCCTCCCTCCTTAGTCTAAGGAAGGTTCTCTCAGGTTCAGAATCAAAGGAAGTTGAAGCCCCGCTTCTTCTCCCTATCATACAACCAACAAGTACAAGCAGAGAGAATAGGTGCAGAAAGTATATCTGTCAGAATTACTGTTAGTGTGAGTGATGCAATATATCAAACAGTTAGTGGGTTAGTGAGATGAATGGTAAATAACAAAGAAAAAGTAGGGGGAAGGGAAGAAATTAACTAAAACAGGAAGTAAATGACTCAAACAGAAAATTAAATCAAACAAAAATAAATGCTCAATCTAGTTATCCTCCAATCTAATCATTGTTGATGCACAATCAATCCCCGGCAACGGCGCCATAAACTTGATGCACGGAAAACTTGTCTCATAACAAATTTCCTTCGGCAAGTGTACCGAATTTGTTGTCAAGTAAAAACTCACAATAGAGTGAGGTCGAATCCCACAAGGATTGATTGATCAAACAACTTTAATTAGAGGAATGTTCTAGTTGAGCGAATCCAGGATTTGAGTTTAGAATTGCAGAAAATAAAATGGCGGGAAGGTAAATGACAGAAAAAGTAAATGCTAGAATTAAAGAACTGAAAGTAAATTACTGAAGTAAATTGCAGAATTGTAAATGGGAATGGGGGAATTGCTCATAAATGGGGAGTTCATTGGGCTTAGGAGATGTTGCATTCTCCGGATCAATTTCATTTTCATCTCTTCCTCAATCAATGCACTCATTGATCTCCTTAGCAATCTTAAGTGATTGAATTACAATTTCTTGTAATTCAATCTCTCAAATCTTGACCAATAGCCAATTCCTTGGTCAATTGCTCATGAGAAGAGATGAAGTATGGTCACTGATTATACCACATGCATTTCCCAAATCAAGTGTTGAGAGGATTATAGTCACATATTCATCCAAACCCAATTTGGTCTAGCATGAGAAAGAATTTAACTTGATCTCTTCATTCCTCTTTCAAGGTACGAAAGAGATCCAAGTATGAATAGCTTCTTTTCCAAGATAACTACCCAATTGGATGAAGATCGAAAGCTTTCAAGTAAAATCAAGAGAAAAGATAGAAGAAGAATAGTGAAAACTAGTATTGATCCATCAAATTACAACAGAGCTCCCTAACCCAATGAAAGGGGTTTAGTTGTTCATATCTCTGGAAAATGAAAACAAAGATGGAGAATACATTATGAAAATTAGTAGTGCAGAGAAAGTAAAATACAGAGAGTAATTCTATGCCCAGAGGCTCCCTATATTTTTCCAACTCTTTTCTTTAATTAATTCAAAGCTACTCCTATATATACTACTCTTCTACTCTTCTAGTTGGTTCTTCAAGTCTTGGGTCTGGGCCTTTGGATCTTGAGTTTGAAGCAGTTTTCTTCTTCATTGGGCTTGGCTTTACATGCAGAGAGAAAGTGTGAAGTGGGCAGAAACTTTAGCTCAGGACGTTAGTGGTGTTAACGTTCAGTGAAAATATGGGTTCGAGAACGTTAGTGACATTTAACTTTTTCACTAACGTTCCTTACCCAAGTAAGAGCCACGTTAACCTCAACATTAGTGGCACAAACGTTGCCACTAACGTTTGTCCTTCGTCAACTTTCCCAATAACGTTGAGAAGCCTCTACGTTAGATACGTTAGAGTCCACGTTAACTTAGTTAACGTGGCTCTTTTAACGTAGGCTTGCCAACCTTCGAGAACGTTAGTGACACTTAACATTGTCACTAACGTTCCAATGTGCCCCTTAGCTCCCACGTTAGAGTCCACGTTAACTAGGTTAACGTTGCTTCTAACGTGGCCATGCAAGCCATCTCCAGTGTTAGTGACAAAGTTGAGTGTCACTAATGTTGGCGTCACCTCCCTTATTCACGTTAACTTCCATGTTAACTAAGTTAACGTGGGCGTTAACGTTGCTCATTGGGGCTTGTATGGGTTCCTTCCAACGTTAGTGACAATGTTTAGTGTCACTAACGTTGTCGACCACCTTGTTTCCTCACGTTAGCTTCCACGTTAACTAGGTTAACGTGGGAGTTAACGTGGCCTAGTGTGACTTGGCCAACGTTAGTGATAATGTTAAATATCACTAACGTTGGCTTCCCCCCTTTCTTCTTAACGTTAGAGGCCACGTTAACTAAGTTAACGTGGTGACTAACATGGCCACTCATGAGCTTGGTCCAACGTTAGTGATAATGTTAAGTGTCACTAACGTTGGCTCCATTTCCTTTCTTCCACGTTAGAGTTCACGTTAACTTAGTTAACGTGACTCTTAACGTGGGCAATGATGGCTTCCAGAGCGTTATTGGCAATCACTTTTCTTATTAACTTTGCAAGTTACTCCCATTCACTACAAGAAAAACACCCATTCAGGTACCCTTGAAAAGTGTAGCCAAAGATGAAAAAAAATGATGCCTTAGGCTACGGCTACGCTTTCTGGGCTACGGCTACGCTTTTTGGGGTGATTCCTATTCGGCCGTTGCCTATTCTCAAAGGCTACGCTTTTCTGCACCAAGGGCTACGCTTTTGGCCTTTGGGAATAGGGTACGCTTTTCAAGTGATGCTGTCTAGGACCAAAGGCTACGCTTTTCAGCTTCCATATTTGCCAGAATAGGCTACGCTTTTCAACGCTACTGCATCACCTGTAAAGCGTAGCCACATTGTATACCATGGCTACTTTTTATAAGTGTAGCCTTAGGTCCCTCTTTTTTTTTTTTGTATACTATAGCTACTGTGTATAAGTGTAGCCTTAGGTCTTGTTTTTTTTTTTCTGTATATATATATATAATTATCTAATAATTATTAATACAACATAATAGTTAATATGATTACATGTATAATAATTCTGCATTTTTATTTAAATGAGTTGAATATTATAAAATAAAAATAAATACATAATTATACTAAATAATTTCTTTAAATAATAAAAATTATCTCAAACCAAAATATATTTATAATAATGATCCAAAAGTACTAGAATGAAGTTAATTGTAAAAATTCATACATCGCACACTAAAGTAAGCATAGCCATATCAAAATAACCATAATATCACTTAGAATTTACTACTAATACTCTACAAAAAAACATATCCTACATACATAAGTATCTTCTAAATAAAGTCATTAGTCAACCATACATGTAAAGATTCTAAACAGTACTTTATCTTAGCCAATAAACCACAATAAGGTGGAAATTAGGGCAGAACCGGATAGCACTGGGCAGAAGAGCAGCAGGCGGAATCGAAGAAGGCAAAAGCTTGTTCCTTGGATAGAAATAGGGCAGATCAATTAAATAACTGCAGTATCTGAAATAAACAAATACAGATCATTTATTTCATCTAACATTGCAGCTCTATCCGTCTAATCAAGAGAAAAAGCACAATAATATTAAAAATGTTGGAACAATTCAGTGTTATTGTCTTTTTAATGAAACAGAGGGCGGTCATGCAAACAGAGCAAAACTACCTTCAAAGAAATTATTAAAAGAAATATCCCCTGAAACCAGTAGATTAATTTCAAGCTTCAAGAAGTATAAAAAATTTAGTACACATCAAGTCAAAATATGTGGGCATGGTATCCCTCTTTTTATCCTTTTCAAGCATGTTTTTGTTATTTATGCTCAATGAAACAATTGCATGAAAAGTGGATCAGGAGATTTAATCTATATGTGGAGTTGCGGACAAGCACAATCTTAAACTGATTTGACAACTCAATAGGTCCAGAGGCAGATGCCATATTCTAAATCCAAAGAACACATTTACTCATTTATATGAAAATAATTTTCAAGGTGCCAATTCGCTACATAAATTACATTATATATATATATGCAAATATCATATCTACTGGAACAATATATTGACAGGGAAAAGACCAGAAGACTAAAACGAATACAGATCCTCCATATTTCTATGAAAATGGCTACTTCCTTCTATTGTATTTTCTATCAAATCTTCCTATTGAAAGACAAAAAATTGGAGAAGTAAAAGATATTGTTTCTTAGGCCATATTTAGAAAAGCAAACCAACCCCTTGATATAAGTAATAACATCTATTTTAGTATTTATATTGTAAAAACAAAGATAAGACCTATGATAGGCAATAGTGTTAGTGGAGATCTGATGAGCTAAAGAAGTAGTGAATGAACGATATCTACAATGCAGACAGAATGGCCAAATGCACATAGAACATCTTAAATAACACTGAATACAATTTTATTTCTCACATCTTAAATTATGAATGACATAGAACAAATGGCTTGATTTTTTTCTTGCAAATTTTATCTTTTTTAATTTTTATGTTTTTTTTTAATTTCTCTACTACCGGAAATATGGAGATTAATTGTATTTTGAGTATGAAAAATGTAGTAAAATTATCCCTTCTTGAGATTGGTAACCGTTTTCAAATCTCAACATGTACATGGTGATAGTTTAATGTAGCTAATGCATGGACAATGCCTAATCAGAAAAAAAGGTATATGGTTATAAATAATTAAATATAACCCACAGGCCACAGATATAAATGGTGCTCATTTTTCCTTAACTTGAAGCAGCACACAGTCACAGCCTCAAAACTCAAAAGCCACTTCGTTTTTTATCAGTTTTATGTTAAAAAGCTATTTTCACATGGAAACATAAGACAATCATAAGTCACATGCATAAAAATCAGTTACTGAAAATAATTTAGTTGAGACTGAGAAGAGCAGGGATAAAACCGGGTTAAGCCTCTAGTTTAACCACTTTTTTATGTTCCAACAAACTAAAGGTGTGACCCAACACACTAAAGTCTAAACCCACTAACACAAACAAACCCAGGGGCCACATTTATATAACATTTTAATTAATTAATAATTTAATTTCACCTACTATATAAGTAGTATATCTACTACTCTTTCCTTTCATAATAACACTATACAACACAAATATCAACAACAATAACATGGAGTCAGTTCAGTCCTGGGTTTCAGAGCACAAGCTCACTACAGTCATACACAGATTAAAATCATTTTCAGATGGGGCACAAGACAACTCAAAGTTTCTTTCCAGTTCATTTTAATTTCGTGCAACAGTAACTTGCAAAGTAGTACAACACGAAATAGAAAATCTGAACTAATAATGAGTCTAACTTATTTATTGAACAAATTTTGGCATGGAACTGATAGGCAGAAACCATAATACCTGGCTTCAATTTCTCATCCACGGCCCAGTTCAGGGCTTTCTAAGCTGGTTCGGTCAATGGAGAATGCTCGGGGCCAAAGAAATACAGGTCAGATTTCTCAAGTAGCTCTACTGTTTCTTCCGGTACTTTGAAAAGAGAAATTCAATTGGCTCTCAAGAATTTTGCAGCTTTACTTGTTCCTAAAAGAATACAAAAAAGAATTATGTTAGTGCTTATGAGTAGAAGAAAGGCATAGAGCTATAAATTTAGAAAATGGATTCATTCAGCTTCATGAAATCAAAAACACAACCATAAAATTTTACCATTGCATTTCTATTTATTCAAAGAATATCATATTGCTCTTGTTTCAAACACTGCAACAAAACTCTACATCAACAACAGCATACATGTTATCAAATCTATCGTTCTATTAATAAATTACTAAAAAGTTATGATAAAATAAAAGTACTCTTAAGAGAGAATAGGAAAGCACAAAAAGGTCATCATGAGTCCTACAAAGCATATATAAACGAACAAAAACACAAAAGCAATTGAACAAGAAAACAATCAAAATACTCTAAGTCTAAACTATCAACAAAATTTCTATTTTTCTTTTGTTAATTGGTACACCTAAACATGCTTAAGTAAAGACAAATGTAAAAGTAGCATGTCTAGTAGTATTTTTCCCACATTCCAATCTTTAATCCATTTTCAAATCATAGTTTTTTCAAATATCTGACCTAAAGATATGCTTTGATCATCAATGGTGCACAAGCTGATTATGCTCTCACCTCAGTAGATTGTTGGAAAGCAGTAGCCTCCCTCAGGTAGATGCCCCGTGAAGAAGGATTTGCAATCAGCAATCATGAGCATAAGGGAATTAAACAAAATAATGTCAGTACCCATACTAACTACAACAACACAAACACCATCATGTCAATAAACAAAATAACTATATATATATATATTCTTAATCAGCTGAGGAATTTTATAGAAGAAAATTCTACAGATCGATGGAAAGTGAAGAAAACACAAATCCTCAACCTGAGCCATTACTTGAGCAGCATCATGTCTTTTCCAATAGTCTTCAGTACTACCTATACCACAAAAGAAAACCAGTTGAGCGGCGGTAGCAGCGGTGAAAGAAGCTCGTGCGGCGGAGAGAGGAAGAAATGGTGATGGCGAAGTGGTAAGCAGGGAAGACGAGCGACGGTTCTGGAGTTGTGAGTGGTAAGCGGGGAAGAGGAGTGACGGTTCTGGGGTGGTGAGTGGTGACGCCGTGAAGATGAGTGACGGTGAACCACAGATTTGGGGGTGATGAGTGGCGGGAACAAGGGAAGAAGGGTGAGTGTTATGTTCT
The DNA here is from genome assembly GCF_000816755.2 of Arachis ipaensis. Classification (NCBI taxonomy): domain Eukaryota; kingdom Viridiplantae; phylum Streptophyta; class Magnoliopsida; order Fabales; family Fabaceae; genus Arachis; species Arachis ipaensis. The sequence goes on from NC_029785.2 coordinate 55,705,525, forward strand.
CTGCTGATTTGCCTAAGTGTTAGTGTAGTATGGATGATAAAGGAAAAAAAATTACTAAGTTTCAGCATGGGTTTGGGCCTACATAGATTAGGCAACACTTATGAAGCGCACCCAAAATTTAATAAATGGGTTACATTTTAAAAACGCCTCCTTTGGTAAAAAAAGTGTATCCATAGCTTTTTAGATTTGGCTACGCTTTATAAGTGATATTTAAAATATCTAAGGAGACGCTTTTGAAGTGATGCCTCAATAGTGTTTCCTTTTCTCTTATAAAAGGGCACCATGCGAAAAAGCGTAGCCTATTCTAGGAATAGGCTACGCTTTTCAAATGTAGCTTAAAAAAAGTGTGGCTGAATGGGTGTTTTTCTTGTTGTGATTCCACGTTAGTGTTAACATTAGTGTAACTAACGTAGCCACTAATGTGGTTCTTCTTTGCTTCCTTTGTCTTGAAATCAAGCAATAAAGTGCATCAAAGTTCTAGTCCAAGTCATGGGAAATGCAACATCCAATTTGTCCTTAAATTCATGCAAAATTCTCATGAAATCATGTAAAGTGCACAATGTATGCTTGAATCAAGATGTAAGTGAATATCTACCCAAAACTAGCTTATTTCCTAAGGAAATGCATGAAACTACCCTAAAAACAGTAAAGAAAAGGTCAGTGAAACTGGCCAAAATGCCCTGGCATCATTAGCTCTAATGGCAGGTACAGAGATACTTCTGCCATAAAAATCAAAGGTAGGCATGGTGAAGTCACCAAGAACCTTTCTTGCCTCTCCTTCATGTTCGGCCATGTCTTCAGCTTCTTGTTCGAAATTTTCTGAGAGATTTCTTCTGGAGTGTTGTGCTTTAACTTATTATAAGCTCCTCCTTAAAGTCCTCTCAGTTTTAGAATCAAGATTAAAGAGAGGTTCTTTATCCCTATTCCTGGTCATAAACAAGAAAAGAAGAAACCAAGGAAAGAGGAGAATAGGAGCTCTATGTTCAAGAACAGAGGACTCCCTGTGAGATGTGAAGAAAGAAGAGAAAGAAGAATGAAGATAGAAGAAGGAGAAGAAGAATTCGAATAAAGAGAGGAGAAGAATTAGAAGTAGAAAAGATAAACAAGAATTAAAATATTTTTTTTTGTTTTATTTATTTATGTAATTCGAAAATAAAGGTTAATGAATTAAAAATATTTGAAAATTAAATGATGAATTTTTTAAAATAGAAGAGAGAGATAGAAGAGAATTTTTGAAAATAGGAGAGAGAAGAATTAGTTAGAAAGTTTTGAAAAAGAAGAGAGAGTAAACAAGTAACCAATTAAGAATGATTTGAAATTAAGATAAGATAGAAGATTAGAAAAGATTTGAATTTAAAAATAATTGAAAAAGTCAACAAGATAAGATAAAAATTAAAAAGATTTGAAAAATATTTAATTTTAAAATTTAAAAGAAGATAAGATAGAAAAGATAAGATAAGTTAGGTAAGAAAAATAGGATAAGAAAGTTAAGTTTTAAATTAAAAAGATTTGAAATTTACATTTTAAATTTGAAATTTAAATTTTGAATTTCAAATTTGAAACAAGAAAAGATAAATATTTGAAAAAGATTTGATTTTTTGAAAATGTTTAATTTTGAAATTTGATTTTTGAAATTTTGAATTTTGAAATTGAATTTTAAAATTTGAATTCGAAATAAGATAAGATAAGCTTTTTGAACTTTTAAGAAAGATAAAAAGATAAGATAAGATTTTGGAAAAGATATGATTTTTGAAAAGATTTGAATTTTGAAATTTAAAATTAAGATAAGATAAGATAATTTTGAAATTAAAATTTGAAAAATTGCTTGTGATTTTCGAAAATTGCAATAAAAGATAAGAAAAGATATTTTATTTTTTTGATTTTTGAATTTAATGAAGAAAGAGAAAAACAACAAAAAGACACCAAACTTAAAATTTTTAGATCTAAGACACCTACTATGCGAAAATTAGAAGGAAAAAGACAAAGAGACACCAAACTTAAAAATTTTAAGATCAAAACAAGAAGAAAAACAAGAACACTTTGAAGATCAAGAAGAACACCAAGAACAAAACTCAAAGAATTCAAACAACACAAAAACATGCAAAAGACACCAAACTTAAAAATTTTTGAAAACCAAACACACAATTTTTCAAAATTTAACAAAAAAGACACAAGAAGACACCAAACTTAAAGATTGACACATGATTCAAACAAAGAATGCTATTTTTGAAAATTTTTTTAAAAAGAGACTCAAAGAATTCGAAAATTCAACAAAGAACACAAACAAAAGACTCAACCAAAAACAAAGATTAAACAAAGAAAAGAAATTTTTTTTTGAAAATGTTTTTTTTTTTATTTTTCAAAAAAAAAGAAAAATAAAATAAAAGAATCTAACAAAATTAAAGACAATACCTAATCAAAGGAACAAGATAATCCGTCAGTTGTCCAAACTCGAAAAATCTCCAGCAACAGCGCCAAAAACTTGGTGCACGAATCCCCACACTTCGTACAACTATACTAGCAAGTGTATTGGGTCGTCCAAATAATACCTGAACGAGTCATGGTCGATCCCATGAGAATTGTGGTTTGAAACAAGCTATGGTTATCTCCCAGATCTTAGTCAGGTGAGTAGGAGATGTTGGTATATTGTGTAATTGCATAAAAGAAATATTGAGATCTAAACTAAGTTGACCTTTTTACAATGATAAAAAGATGGTTAAGGCTTGGAGATGCTTTATCCTTCTGGATTAACTCTGGTATTACTGTCTTCTTCAATTGTGAATGATTTCTTCTATGGCAGGCTCTCTGTGGTTGTCGCCGATTGAGAGGTCGCCAATGCTCCTCCAGATCTGAGCCCTAGGGTTAGTGTGGATCCATTCTGATTGAGGGTGAAGCTCCTGCAGTCCATTCTCCTTAATGATCTTACTCAAAATGCCACAGACAAGGTCAAATCTTCCGGATCAGAGAATGCTGCGCCTTTGGATTCTAGCCTCTACCACAAAGACCCTAATCTCCCCATACCTTGGCTGAATTAGTGTCTCGAGAAGTCCCCAATAAAGTTATAGATTAGCCGTCTAAGAGATGTATAATCAAGCTAGTGGTTCGATGCTTTCCAGTTACGTATTCACATGAACCCAAGAAGAACACAGGTGGTTGTCAGGCACGTGGTCTTAGTATGAAGAACGAAGATGATTGTCACGGGTCATCCCATTCATCAAGTTGAACAACGAAGATACATCCTAGAATTGAATCAAACATGGATTGAAAAGAAATAGTAATACTTTTATTAATCCATAAAACTCAGCAGAGCTCCTCCCTTCAACCTAGTAGGTTTAGAAACTCATACTGATAGAAAATACAATGTAAAAAACAAAATATTGCAGATATCTCCTAATGAGAGGTGTAAAAGTTCGTTAAATACTAAACTAATGACTAAGGATTACATAAGAAAGGGTAAAACAGTCTTTTAGTGCTAAAATCCACTTTCAGGCCCACTTAGTGAGTGCTTGGGTTGAGCTTTGATCAGATCCACGTGCTAGGAGGCCTCTAGGGTGTTGAACACTGGCTAGGAGGTCCTCTTTGGGTGTTTGGACGCTGGTCTCCTCCTTGTGGACGATGGACGCCCGAACTGGGGTAGGAGGCTGGCGTTGGATGCCAATTTTGAGCCTTCAACTCTGAAGTAAAGTAGTGACTATTATCCATTGTTGGAAAGCTCTTGAAGTTAGCTTTCCAGAGCCATTGAGAACGCTCCATTTGGACTTTGGTAGCTCTAGAAAAGCTCTTTCGAGTGCAAGGAGGTCAAATCCGGACAGCATCTGCAGTGCTTTCTCTGTCTCTGAATTAGACTTTTGCTCCAGCTCCTCAATTTCAGCCAGAAAATAAATGAAATTGCATAAAAACACTCAAACGCAAAGTAGAATTTGAAAATGTGAATTTTACACTAAAACCTATGAAAACTTAATAAAACTTAAAGAAAACATACTAAAAATTATATAAAAATTATGCTAAAAAGCGTATAAAATATCTGCTCATCAATGAGATAGCAATTCACATAAAATTAATAGCAAGAAAGTAAATGACAATTAATTAGTAAATGAAAGGAAATTCAAATGCTAAAAAGTTCTTGGCGAGAGTCAAGGTTTACTATCCTAGTCATTTACCACAAACATGGCAATTATTAAGAGTTAATCACACTTAGTCATTCTTAACATCGAGGATAAGTCAAATAGGCATAATTGATCTCAATCCACAAATCCTAGCTAACTCACTAATTAGCTTAGTGAAAGACTAGCGTTAGTGGAAACCAAATAAACTAACAACCCTAAATTACCAATCAATATTGGACATCAATGACTGAAGGTCACTTAGGTCCTCAATCCCAAGCTAAGAGTGTGAAAAATTACAATAAAATTAAAAGAGGCATTTTATCAAACACTTGGCATGAATAAAAGAAAAAGCATGGTAAATTACATGAATAATAAAATCTATGTCTACCAATTGCAAGAAAACAATAATAACATTAAGCAACAATAAACATAAAAATCTCAAATTGTATTAAATGGAATCAAAATTAACAAGTGTTTATGATAAAAGCATCAAAATAGAGGAAATTAACATGTAAACTAAGATAATTAAGATGCTAGAACAAAAATAGTAAGAAAAACTAACATGAAACAAGATCAAAACCTAACTCTATGGAGAGAACTAAACCTAAAACCCTAAATTCTAGAGATAAGAGAGAGTTTCTCTCTTTAGAAATCTAACCTAAAACATCCAAAATCCTATCCAAAAAGCCTCTCTCTTGATCCTTCTTGAGTTTGGCTTGAAATGCTTCAGAAATGAGTTGGATTGGGCCCAAGAATGTCCTAAAATCGCGACCCACATATTCACTTAAGTGAATTCACGTGCGGACAGTCATGCATACACATGAGGCATGCGTAGGCATGAATTTGCGAATTTTCAAAACATGCGTACACATGAGGCGTGCGTACGCATGACCCTGAAATGCTCCAAACTCCATTTCTTCATGAATTCTCCACTTTGCATGATTTTTGTTCACTTCTTCAATCCATCCTTGCCTTCTAAGCCTAAAATCACTTCAACAAACACAACAAGGCATCGAATGGGATTAAAGTAAATTAAACAAATTAAAGGCCTAAAAAACATGCTTTTAATCTTAAGCACAATTTAGGAGGAATTCACAAAACTATGCTATTTTAATTAATAAATGTAGGATAAGTTGATTAATATACTCATTTCAATACAAAATAAATCATCAAATTGTAGTTTATCAATAATCTATAATAGAAGTTTCAAAAATACGGGTTGTTACAAGAGAAACCAGACACCAAAGAGCTTGAGTTCGCACGGCGGAAAGCACCAGTAATAGAGAAGAGATAGCTGGAAGCTTCAGTGGTTCAGTGAGAGTGTCAAGACTCGAGAAGAATGAGACGTTCAGGCTAGGGTTTTCAGTGTTTTACTTTTAGCTAGCCACTTTAGAATTTTTTGGACAATTTATTTTTCATTCACCTTAGTCAGTTACACAAGGCCCACGAACTGCATTGACCCGTTATCCGACCATTGATAAGTTATTGATTAGCTCCTAATTAATTATTCTCAATGAAATAATCAAAATGGGAAGTAACAAAACACATTACAAATTACTTATTCCCATCTACTCTCAGCTTCCACGGGCCACCATCTGCTTGTGACACCACATAAAAGTATGCAATGCTAACAAACACTATCAGCACTATAGAATCTCCTTTGTGTAAATCAAACAATCATACCTTACTTTGTAAATGAACCATAGATAAACATAAAAGTTCAACACCATAAACGGTAACCACCGAAATTAAAATATAGTATTCTATATCAAAATAATCATACCTGATTTTCAAAGTGAATTCTATGTATACATGAAAGGTTCGACACTGTAAACATAAACCATCAAAATGCAAAACTTCCCCCACACTCTCCCACACTTAGATGATACACACTCTCACCAGTCTAAACTAATCAAAGATCCAAATTGAGGACGTTTATTATTTTTTGCTTATAGCTAGTGATGTGCTCAAATAAAGAACAAAGGGCAATTAATAAGGCTCAAAGTTAGTTAACAAAGGTAAAAAAAAATGTTAAGGCTATATGGGTAAGTGAGCTAATTAAAATGAAAGCCTCAATCATATAGATATATATATACACTAAATAATGGACATAAAGAATCAAACAAATCAAAGATTACAATCATAAAAAGAGAGTAACAAACAAGAATGAAAATAATGGTTAATATGATGGAACCACATATTGAGACTCAAAACTCACAAGGTTGTGTGTTCTTAGCTCAAAAACCATGTTCCAAAATGTATAATTCAAGCAAGTTTCCACGAAAAATCACAACTCAAATCAATTGAAAAATTAACGCCCTATATCAAAAGAATATTTTTCTTGAAAAATTTCATTATTCGACTAAGCTTCTTCTATATAATGTGATGTGATTGGATGAAAATCATCAACAATCCTAAGTTCATTTCCTAATTTCAACCAAACTAAATCATCAAGTGTGTAGGAACTAAACTAGGTGCAATCATCACATTACCCAATCGCAACCAACAACTAAAGACTACAAAAAACATATATAAAAACCAAAATAAAAGTAAGGATAAATGTATGCAACACTAAAATAGAAAGGTAGGTTATGTACAAACAAAGGAAGAAAGTGCAATAAACGAAGGAAAAAATGTTCAAAATAACAAAATATATACAAAATATCTAAAAGGCATAATAAAACTAAACTGAAGTGTACAGAATGGAAAAATTGTCACCCAAAAATGCATCGCCAATGGTTGGATGACCTCCCCACACTTAAGATCTAGCACTGTCCTCGGTGCTCATGAAGTCATGCGGAGTTGAAGGAGTCGTCATCATCGTCACTGTCAACTAGTGCGTCCCGCTCCTCCTTCTTGTTGTGCTCTGAGAGAGTGTCTGGCTCTTCTATCATCGGGTACCAAGCCAGATTCTCTCTCTTGATGTTCTCATAGTGTCTCTTGGAGCGGTGCTCCAAATAAGCTATGTCCTCAATGAGCCGGTGGACTAGATGGTAGAGCAGCTGTGATGATGATAATGGGGCTGCTGGTGGCTGAGCCGGCTGGTCTGATGGTCTTGCTGTTAACGAAGTGGCTACCTCTGTGATAGTGGTCCTCCTACGTCCTTGGCGTCTGGTGGATGATTGAGGCTTGAACAAGTTACCGTGTGGAATGATCCTCTTGCTACCGGCAACTATCGGCCTCTCATCTGCATCCTCCCAAACCACCTTAGCTCTCAGACCCAGCAGAGGGTGTGTTCTAATTAGTTTTGTCCCTCTCACTGATCTGCCTCTCTGATAATGGCTCTTCCGCTGTTTCAATGGTCTGTGAAGTTCTTTTCCTCTTACTCGAGCCAGTGGCCTTACCCTTTTCTTTTCTGTCAGTCATCCTAAAAAGGATAAAAGGAAACGGGGATATGAAATACGATCTAAGGCACACAAAGTTGAAATATAAACAAGCAGCATAATAATAAAAATTGAGGCTAATAATCAAGTTCATACGAAGTGAAAGAATACAACATTGTTGATTGGGAGTGGAGGTTGAAATCACAAAGCAAACTCAAGTAGAAATTTCAATCAATCAAATTCAATTAAAGTTTCTTAGCTTTCCTGTTTACAAAAAGAAATTAAGAGATAATGTTGCTATGCACAAAAAAAGAAAATAGTTAGTTGGAAAAGAAAAAAATATTAATTAAAAAAGAGAAATTAAAGGTTACGTGCATAGCAAGTGTGATCCTTAACTTTGAGAGGTTTCAAAAAAGGTTAAAACGAACAAGCTCGCTTTCAACTTCACAAGTAAAGCAATATGCTAGAAATGACTACTTCAAGTATGTGTAGTGCACATATTCAATCAAGTAAACTTCACATGTCATTAAAGCATATGCACAAATCATTGATGATAAAACAAGAAAAAGTGAAAAATGAGGCATAATCATACATCAATGTGTTTGACCACTAAAATTACAAAAGTGGTGTGAAAAGGAGTAAGATTAATGCCTAATGTAACACAAGAATCATTTAAGAGTCAATAGTGTAAATGAATGGTTACCTAGGTCAAAATGCACTAATTTTGCAAGTATAGTCAAAAGGGACCTCAAATAAGTATAATTCACAAGTTTTGGGCATTTAGAAACTTAAAAGCATTCACTTCAATGGACTTATGGAAAATGAATTAAAAACAATCATTGAAGTAAAAATTCTTACCAGACTTGACAATATAGTTGTTGAGGCAAATTCCAATAACCAATTGATGTGCACGGTCTCATTAACATAGAAAATAGTCAATAAGAACCGTGTATCACCAGCTCATAAAACCCAGCTTCAAATAAAAATTTAGCAGCATAATGGCAATAAACAGGCATCAAATAGGCTTAGTAGTTGATCAATTGAGCTTAGCGCATTTTCATGACAATGTTCATCACAATGCCAAATAATTTCAGCATAAAACCTAAGCTTAATCGAAATCAATCACCAAGAATGACAATAAAGTACACTCAAATGATTCTGTAGCATAATTTTAGCAAATATAGCCATGAACTAACATTTCACTCAATCAACAAACTTCCATATGAATGCAGCGGACAACAAACATAATTAAGATATCAATTAATATGAATTACCCAAATAGATACAATTGAGTTTAGCAGCAATTCCATAATTCAATCAGTCAAAAAAGGAAGTCATCATCATGCCACAAATCACAAATTAATAAACTCACTCCAAACACATCACAGCAGCAAAATTGAACAAGCTTAGAATCTACTACATACTATGTTTATCCTACCGAACCACTTAAAAATCCACTAAAACATGCAATTCTAACTAATTCTAATCTCATCAAAAGTAACTAATTAACTCAAATAAACTAAATAGAAGCAGAAATTAAAGAAATTAAAATGAAAAACCTGAGATGGGAAAAGCAAAAACAAAGAGAGGAAATGGGAAGAATGTGTTGGCACAGCAGCAGCGGTGGCCATCCAATGAGGGTGGTGGCTGGCCACTGGCAGTGAGTTGGCTGGAGGAAGAACAGGAGTGGTAGTGGTGAATAATGAAAGGAGAGAGGGGCTTACTGTGAAGTGGGGTAGGAGGAGAAAAGGAAGAAAAAGAAGAAATGGGGAAAAAGGAAGGAAGAAGTAGGGTTGACGGCAGTGGCACTGGGGCGGTCGTCAGCATTGCTTGCTGCAGTAATGGTAGATGGGGGTGAATGGTTGTTGTTGTTGATGGTAATGAAGGTTAGTTGATGGGAGGGGGAGACGTTGGAGAAGAAAGGGAATGCTAGGGGGGTTGTGCAAATGCGATTAGGGCATTCGGGTAAAAGGGATCGGATTTTGAATTCGTGTGTACGCATCACATATGCGTACGCATGACCAAGGCAATTCGGGGGGATGGTGCATACACACAAACCTGTACCTACGCATGGACCAGTGGGTCAGAAATGGGGGTGCGTATGAACTAAAAGGATTTTTTTAAGCTTAAGGGTGTGTACGCACAATTAGGTGCACACGCACGCACCAAAGCGATTTATTATTTGGTTGCGTGCGTACAATGGTGTGTGTAGACATGGACCAGAGGATTTGTAGAAGGCGTGCGTATGCACAAGGCTATGCGTACGTACGAAATGTTTTTTCTTTTTCAAAAACAACTTCAACATAAGAAAAACTTCTCAACCTAACTATCACTTTCTAAAACAAACTAAGCTCCAAAATTAACAAGATTATTAACTTCTAAAAACCAGTTCAACTATTTAAATATGCAATTCAAAACAAAAATCTATCAACTCAAGTTAACAACTAAGAGAAATATTTACAAGAATGATAAACAGATGTGAAGTTTGGAAGGTTTTACCATGGTGGGGTGTCTCCCACCTAGCACTTTTATTTAAAGTATTTAAGTTGGACATTTTGGTGAGCTTTCATTAAGGAGGCTTGTGCTTGAACTCATCCTTGAGCCTCTACCAATGGTTGGACTTCCAATTATCTTCAAGATTTCCAAGTAAATATACCAAGCTTTGATGAAAGTTGAAACAAGCTCTGAACTCCCAAAATTGATCCTCATCCTATAATCCAAGCTTCCAAACCTTGTTTTTACAATCGTCTTCAAATTAATTATCATGATTCTATCTGGGTGGGAAGCTCTCAGAATTCTCACTTAAGCACCTAAACATCCTCCGATATCCACTCAATTGAGCATTACACCAACCATTGGAACCAAGCTTCAAAGATTCAATCTCAATGAACCTAGAATTATGTTTCCAACCACTACCCACCTTCCTCTTACTCTCCAATCCACAAAGAGTCCTAAGTTGACTATCCGTTTTATACAAACTATATTCAAGCGGGATAATAAATCTTAAGGTTAAGAGTTTTACCTACTTAAATGAAGGAATGGATGGTGACTTAGGAGGGGAGACTTCCAATGCCTTGGCAAAGTGAGTTTTACTTCCTTTTGCTTCTCTTGTATGATCTTCACCTCTTGACAAGCTTTCTCAAGTTTGCTTCATTATTCAACTTCTCCAAACTCTTCAACCAATTCTAATTCCTTAGTTTCAATATCCTCCTCTTGTTGCAACTCATGCTTTAACTCCTCTTCTTTCCTTTGAAGTTCCAAGATTTCTTCCACTCCACATGCTTCACTTGAAGTTGGTTCTTTACTTTTATCTGTGGAAGTGCTTAAATTGTCAGAAGAGTGTATTGAGGCTAAGTGAGATAGAGCTCCAGCTAAGGTAGCCATGATATTTTTTTGCCTCTTTTGGTATTCTTCTTGCCCTTGAAAGAACACTTGGAGTGCTTCCTCCCTTGACGGTTGTGGGAAAAAAGAGGGCTCATCAATTGGGAGAAGGTCTTCATATGTAGAAGGTGGTTGGTATTGGTAAGAATGTTGAGGTGGTATGTATAGAGGTAAATGTTCAAAAGGGGTTTGAGGGTATTAGTGTCAGAAGGATGGTGGTTCTAAGTGTGGCTCATAAGATTTATGGCATGGTGGATATGGGTTAGGCTCATACAGAGGTGTTTAGTGGTAAAAGGGGACTTGGGAATTTTATGGTTGTGGGCTATGTTGAGGGTACGGTTTATAGGCATATGGTGGTGATTGATAACTATAAGAAGATCCACCATATCTATTGAATTGGTGCGAACCATAGGGAGGATTATGATCATAGTGCACCAGAGGGGATTGTTGCCAAGAAGGTTGTCTATAAGCACTTAGCTCCTCCCTCAATTGATTTTTCTTCACATAATGTGACCCAGCATTGAAGTTACCATTCCCTACAATATAGTAACAACCAAACTCCAAGGCAAAAGGGTGAGAATTCATAGAAAAAATAGAAAATAAAAACAAAAGATATCAAAAAATAAGAAAGACACAATCCTAACAACTAACAAAAACAAGCAAACAACCAAAAAGCAAGCTATTTACATATTAACATATTCACAATAGCCAATAACAAGAACACATTGCAACTCACCGGCAACGGCGCCAAAAACTTGATGTAAGGATTAATGTCGGTCTAGAATTTCTCAATAGAATTTCGTTGCAATCATAGTATAAACCAACAATTAACTCTCAATCAAAGTTTACTTTTATTTGTCATAATGAAAACCAATAAAAACTCGGGTCTTCTCTCAAAGGAATTACAGTGAGGTGTGCGTATTATTAGCTATGAGAAATTAGAGATAGCAATTGACATAAAATTGAATAGCAAGAAAGTAAATGATAATTAACTAGTAAAGGAAAGGAAATTCAAATACTAAAAAGGTCTTGGTAAGGGTTGATAGTAATCAGTGGCTAAGAGAAGAGGGGGTTGAATCTTAGCCCCTCTTTTTGCTGAATATTACTTTCTGTCTTTTAAGATAGCTTCAGGAGATATTTCTACTTTTTGTCTCATAACAAGTCAAGAGACATTTTCTTTTTGTCTCGTAACCGGTTAGGAGATATTTTTCAATTTTGTCTCCTACGCAACAGAATCAGAAATGGAGTAGATGAGAAAGAGAGAATCACACCCAGAAGTATCCTGGTTCAGTTGCTAAGTGCAATGTAGCCTACATCCAGTCTCCATCACAACAGTGATGGAATTTCACTATAATCAATAGATTACATACACCAATTCTTCCCTAAGAACTACCCATTCCTATCTGGGACAAGTCCAGAATCTATTCCCAAAACTGAACTTGACTTGGACAACTACCAAGCTTTCAACTGCAAAGTGCTAACCCAACTTGCAAGGGAACAAATCCAGATTCTACCCCAACCTGAACTTGACTAGACCTCAATCTAGCTTTCAACCGCAAAGTGCTAACCCAACTTATAAGGGAATCCCCTCAGGATCATGACAAAACAGAAATACATACAAAGAATTTCTGAGATAATAATGGTTTTTTCTTTAACTCTCTAGCTTTTTTCACTCATTGGCTTTTTTCTTACAAAACCTCACATTTTGCCTTTTACAATGAAACATAGACAGACTCACTGATAAAAAGAAATATTCAATGAAAGCCATGAAGGAGAAGAATAAACAACTCAAAGAGCCATGGAAACCTAAACGTGTGCTCTCACTCCTTGCTTCAACCCTTGGCCATTCACCCTTATTATAGAAGGGGAAGCTTCCAAGGTTGAAACCGGTTCAACCAAGCCACCAACATCTTCTCCATCACACACAACCGGTTCAGACTGAGAGAAGAGAGAGGGAAACCGAAAGCAAATCAACATACATTTACCTCTCTCTCATCCCTTCTCATCAAGCTTCATCAATTTGAGCCTTCCATCTTGACTTTGTCCCCAAGAATGAATTCTGACCCTTGATGACTCCTTGATCCTTAATAGCTCCTTCTGTTCCATTTTTGCTTCTTCCTCCACGTAGCTACAGTAGCTACCTTCTGTCTTGGATGAACAAAAGTGGAAATGAGCTTCACCACAGAGATCTTCTTCTCTGACCGAGGCCAATTGCTTCTACTTTTGGTGTGGAGATCTTGAGGCTTCTTCCGCACATCTTGCTTTTTGTGGCAAGAATTTCTGTCACTACATGCTTCAGATCTTCTTTTTGCAAAGGCCATCACCCTAGCCTTTTGCTTCTTCCTAGCTCTTCTTATAATTTCTCTGATAACTTTTACCTTCTTCTTTCCTATTGACATGACTGAAGAAGAGAGAGAGGAGAGAGAAGGAAGAAGAAACTTTGGAAGCAATGAATGAAATTAAATCAAATTAAATCCCACTTTCATTTCCCTATGCATAGTAACGTGTGGAACATTTAATGCAATCAAATCAATTTGAATTTTCTCTTTCCTGTTACCAATGCATGAGTTTAATTTAATTAAAATTTGAATTCCATATCCCGTGGAAGTAGGTAACTGTGGAGCTTTCAATGCAAATAAATTGAATTGAATTGATTTTAGGTTACCAAGACATGTGAGAGAGTGAACATTTTTGTGATCACCGTATGGAGTCTTTGGTCACTTGAAAGATTGCATTATGATCATTGAAAGGCTTCTTCCAAGGCTTTGGGCCACTTGATTCTTTCTTTAATTTATGATGGGCTTTGATGGATTTGGGCCTCCTTAGATTTCTTTCTTTCTTTAAACAATCAGCCACTAACATTTGAATTATTTTTGCTCAAAGCTGAATTTGTTCAAAGATCAATTTGGGCTTGTGTAACTTTGACCCAATAGGAATTAAATTGCTTGCCTGAACACTTGAACACAAATCATTAAACAACCTATTGGAAATTATTAAATAAAACACTTAATAATAATTTTAATAATTTCTTAATTTATATTTTAATAATGTTTGATCATCATTTCAGTTTTCCAAACTCAACAAGGGTTGAGAGTCAAGGTTTACTATCCATGTCATTGACCACAAACATGGCAATTATGAAGAGTTAATCCCACTTAGTCAAACCTAACATCGAGGATAAGTCAAATATGTATAATTGATCTCAATCCACAAATTCTAGCAAACTGACTAATTAGCTTAGTGAAAGACTAGCGTTAGTGGAAACTAAATCAACTAACAACCTTAAATTACCAATCAATATTGGACATCAATGACTCAAGGTCGTCTATGTCCTCAATCTCAAGCCAAGAGTGTGGAAAACTACAATAAAACTAAAAGAAGCATTTTATCAAAGACTTGGCATGCATAAAAGAAAAAGCATGGTAAATTCCATGAATAGTAAAATCTATGACTACTAATTGCAAGAAAATGATAATAACAACACAATTAAGCAACAATAAACATAAAAAATTTCATTAAATGGAATCAAAATTAACAAGAGTTCATGAACATATAAGCAACAAAATAGAGAAAATTAACAAGTAAACTAAGAGAATTAAGATGCTAGAACAATAAAAAGTAAGGAAAACTAACATGAAACAAGATCAAAATCTAATTCTATGGAGAGAACTAAACCTAAAACCCTAAATTCTAGAGAGAAGAGAGAAAAATCTAACCAAAAACATCCAAAAACATATCCTAATTGCCCTCTCTCTTGACCCTTCTTGAGTTTGGCTTGAAATACCTAAGAATTGAGCCCAAGAAATCCCTGAAATTGCAACCCACGTGTTCACTTAAGTAAAGTCACGTGTTGGCAATCATGCGTACGCATGAATTCGCAAATTTCCAAAACATGCGTACGCATGAGGCATGGATATGCATGACCCTGAAATACTCCAAACTTCATTTCTTCATGAATTCTCCACTTTTCATACTTTTTCTTCACTTCTTCAATCCATCCTTGCCCTCTAAGCTTGAAATCACTTCAATAAGCACGTCAAGGCATCAAATGGGATTAAAGTGAATTAAATTTAGCAAATTAAGGGCCTAAAATGTATGTTTTTAATCTTAAGCACAATTTAGGAAGAATTCACAAAACCATGCTATTTCAATGAATAAATATAGGATAAGTTGATAAAAATTTACTCATGTCAATACAAAATAAACCATTAAATTGTGATTTATCAAAAATATGGGTCGTTACAAGAAAAACCTGACACCAAACAGCTTGAGTTCGCGCGGCAAAAAACATCTGTCATAGAGAAGAGATAGCTAGAAGCTTCAGTGGTTTAGTGAGAGAGTGTCGAGACTCAAGAGGAAGGAGACTTTTAGGGTAGGGTTTTTAGTGTTTTACTTTCTAATTTTTTGGACAATTTTTTATTTCATTCACCTTAGTCAGTTACACAAGGCCCACAAACTATACTGACCTGTTATCCAATCATTGATAAGTTACTAATTAGCTGGTAATTAGTTATTCTCAACGAAATAATCAAAATAGGAAGTGATGAGCAGATATTTTATACGTTTTTTGGCATCATTTTTATATTGTTTTAGTTATATTTTGTTTATGTTTTATTATGTTTTCATAGGTTTTAGTGCAAAATTTACATTTTTAGATTCTACTTTGAGTTGTTGTGTTTTACGGTGATTTCAGGTAATTTCTGACTAAAATTGAGGAGCTTTGGCAAAGTCTGATTCAGAGGCAAGGAAAGTGTAGCAGATACTGTCAAATTCTGACCTTCATGCACTCAAACGAGCATTTCTGGAGCTACTGAGGTCCAAATGACATGTTCCCAACGGCATTGGAAATCTAGCTTCTAGAGCTTTTCAGCAATTTTTAATGGTCTACACTTTTCTTCGAAGGAGCCTACCCATATTGGGCGTTGAAAGCTAAGGAGCTACCCCCTGGCTGGCGTTCAACGTCCCAAGGAGACAAGCCAATGTTGAACGCCCAAGAACCACCCCCTTTGGGGCGTTCAACGCCCACCAAGAAGCAAGGCAGTGCCAATCATCCCTTAATGGGCGTTCAATGCCCATTCCTCAAAGTAGGATGCCAAGCTCAGCCCAAGTACTCAACCCAAGTGGGCCTAAGGATGGATTTTCGCACCTCTAGTCTAGTCTGTCATACTTTTTATACTTCTTAGTTATTAGATTCGTATTTAAAGGAGAAGATCACCAATGTTTAGGATCTTCTGCCTCATCTTTACCTTCTTCATGCTTTACATTACTGTAAAGCATGAGCAACTAAACCTCCTAAGTTAGGGTTTAGGAGCTCTGCTGATTCTCATGGATTAATAACATTACTGTTCTATCTCAATACACGTTTGATTCCATTCTCTTGTTCATTTTCTTTCTTCATCTCATGAATTGAGGATGACCAGTGACAATCATCCTTGTTCTACATGGGTCCCATGTGAGTCCTGACCCGGATAGCATTGAACCACAGCTAGAGAGTGTACTGCAGATTCCAAGAGCGTGCCTGGGCGACTTTGGATATGTGACATATAATCCTGTTGACCGCGGGTTACTGAGGTTTCTGTGGCGTTAAGGCTAGAGTATGAGAAGCAGCGTTCCCTAATCCGAAAGATCCAACCTTGTCTGTGGCGTTTTGAGTAGGATCGCGAAGGGGAGTGGATTGCTTAGATCTTAACCTTCGACTATAGTGGGAAGCCATGAGTTAACTTGGTGAGGATGCTACATGAGTTGCTCGGATATGGTGGACTACTGTGGTTTAGAAGAGACTAACTTGATGTGGATGCTACATGAGTTAGTTAATCACATGCCATTGAATGAGTCATTCGTTATTGAAGTAGACAATAAGAAAAGTTAATCCGAAAAGAATGCACATCTCCGAAGCCTTAACTAAATATCCATCAATGCTTTTACACTAAATTGGTATTTCGTCCTTTACTACTTCCTTTATGCTTTCAAACAAACAACCATTCTTTCTAATCGCCTGACTAAGATCTACAAGATAGCCATTGCTTGTTCAATCTGACAATCTCCATGGGATTCGACCCTCACTCACCTGAGGTATTACTTGGATGACCCGGTGCACTTGCCGGTACAATTGTGTGGAGTTTAATTTCGCGCACCAGGAAGCAACGAAACACATTGCAAATTACTTATTCCCATTTACTTTCAGCTTCCACAGGCCACCATATACCTATGACACCACATAAAAGTATGCAATGCTAACAACCACCATCAACACCATAGAATCTTCCTTGTGTAAATCAAACAATCGTACCTTACTTCGGAAATGAACTATAGATAGACATAAAAGTTCAACACCGTAAACAGTAATCACCGAAATTAAAATATAGTATTCTATTATCAAAACAATCGTACCTGATTTTTAAAGTGAATTCTATGCATATATGAAAGGTTCGTACCGTAAACACAAACCATCAAAGTTAAAATACAATATTCTATTATGTTGGTTTTTGTTATAATTACTGTGATTATAGGAGGAATAAGATTAAAATACAAGATTCAGTTGTTGACAAAATAATTTCTGAAAAATTTTATCAATAAAACAATCTTAGAATGATTTAAAAATGCGACAAAAATAACTAATAATTATTATATTTTTGTAAGTGATAAAAGAACTTTATATTTAACAAATAACTTATCCATTAAATCTAAACTTTAGTGGTAATATTTGAATAAATATTTAAAAAATTTACAAAAAATTAAGAGTAAAATTTAATCTTTAGATTTTTTTTAAATTTTTTCAAAAATGTGATCATTCACAATAAAAACTTTTTAAAAAAATTCATTTGACATAAAATTACCAAATTTTAAAGATGAAAAGATTTTATTTTTTTAATAATGACTGTAAAAATTTATATCACGATGTAAATTTTCAATTATTATTTTAGTAATTTTATTCGAGTAATAATTGTGATTGTTATTAGTTGTGTTCTCATTAAATAGTCCAACACATTTAAGAAATTAGGGTCACGATAACATATTATAACGCTATATAATATAATAATATAGGCATAGGCTATCATTGTACTAACACACTCCCAGAAATAAACACCTCCATAATTATGTATGGCATATGTTATAGGTTCAGTGTATGGCATAAATTAAAGGTTCAGTTAGGAAGATTGTTGTTGGGAGTTGGGAGTAGGAGAAAATGAGCGGTTGACACATAAGACAAGTACGATCGGATTGTAAGGAAACAAATTAAAGAGCGATTTGCATGTTAAAATTAGGATGCAATTCTTCTAAAAAGAGAAAATTGGCTTGTAAAATTTGAAAATAAAATTTTAATTATTTTTAAATTAAGA
>NC_029785.2:55723696-55725152 GCF_000816755.2 Arachis ipaensis
CAATTTTTCTTTTTTTTTAAAAATTATTTTTCTAAAAAATTAAGAATTTCTAACTCAACTCTCAACATATCATGACCAAAGCTAATCGTTAGATATTACTATTTAATCAACCTATGGGACTCTAGACCACATATATTACGTTATAATTATGCGTTTGTAGCGCTATTTAGAATTGTAAGTTAGTTGAGATTATTGGTGCACGAATCCCACACTTCGTACAACTGTACCAGCAAGTGAACTGGGTCGTCCAAGTAATACCTGAGCGAGTCAGGGTCGATCCCACGAGGATTGTAGTTTGAAGCAAGCTATAGTTATCTTGCAGATTTTAGTCAGGCGGATAGAAGAGTTGTTGGATTTAAATGCATGAAAGGAATAGTGTATAAAATACTTTGTGAATTTGAATGTGACCAGTGATAAGAATATGGTTAAGGCTTGGAGATGCTTTGTCCTTCTGGATTAACTCTGGTATTACTGTCTTCTTCAATTGTGAATGATTTCTTCTATGGCAGGCTGTATGTGATCAGCACCGTACGGTCGCGGTCGCCAATCTCCTCCAGATCTGAACCCCAGGGTTAGTGCGGATCCATTCTGATTAAGGGTGAAGCTCTTGCAGTTCATTCTCCTTAATAATCCTACTCAAAATGCCACAGACAAGGTCGAATCTTCCAGATCAGAGAATGCTGCGTCTTTGGGTTCTAGCCTCTACCACAGAGACCCTAATCTCCCCATACCTCGGCTGAACTGGTGTCTCGAGAAGTCCCTAACGAAGTCGTGGAGTAGCCGTCTAAGAGATATACAATCAAGCTAGCGGTTCGATGCTTTCCAGTCACGTATTCACACGAATCCAAGAAGAACACGGGTGGTTGTCAGGCACGCAGTCTTAGTGTGAAGAACGGAGCTGATTGTCACGGATCATCCAATTCATCAAGTTGAAGAACGAATATACATCTTAGAATTGAATCAAACACGGATTGAAGAGAAACAGTAATACTTTTATTAATTCATACAACTCAATAGGGCTCCTTCCCTCAACCTAGGAGGTTTAGAAACTCATACTGATAGAGAATACAATGATAAATGAAAAATATGGCCAAAGGTTCTTCCATGATTAAGTAAAATATCCTTTAAATACTAAACTAATGACTAAGGATTACATAAGAAAGGTAAAACAGTCTTTTAGTGCTAAAATCCACTTTCGGGGCCCACTTGGTGAGTGTTTGGGCTGAACTCGATTGAGATCCATGTGCTAGGAGGACTCTAGAGCATTGAACGCTGGCTAGGGGGTCCACTTTGGGCGTTTGGACTCTGGTCTCTTCCTTTGGGCGCTAGACGCTTGGAATAGGGTAGGAGGCTGGCGTTGGACGCCAGTTTTGGCCCTTCTATTCTGAAGCAAAGTATAAACTATTATACGTTGCTGGAAAGCTCTGAAAGTTAGCTTTCCATAGGCGTTAAAAAC
>NC_029785.2:55725216-55747565 GCF_000816755.2 Arachis ipaensis
CTTCCGAGTGCAAGGAGGTCAGATCCGGATAGCATCTGTAGTGCTTTCTCTATCTCTGAATCAGACTTTTGCTCTAACTCCTCAATTTCAACCAGAAAATACATGAAATTGCACAAAAACACACAAACTCAAAGTAGAATCCAAAAATGTGAATTTATCACTAAATCCTATGAAAATATATGCTAAAAACTATATGAAAATGATGGCAAAAAGCGTATAAAATATTCGCTCATCACAACACCAAACTTAAACTGCTGCTTGTCCCCAAGCAGCTAAGAACACAGTAGAATAAAAAGTAGAGTAAGATAGAATAAATATCTAAGTTTTCAATGAAGCTCAGTTTCAATTAGATGAGCGGGACTTACTAGCTTTTTGCTTCTGAGTAGTTTTGGCATCTCACTATCCATTGAAACTCAGAAATGTTGGTCTCTTTAGGAACTTAGAATCCAGATGATATTATTGACTCTCATAGCTTAGTTCTTTTTTATTCTTGAACATAGCTTTTAGAGTCTTGGCCGTGACCCTAAGCACTTTGTTTTTCAGTATTACCACTGGATACATAAATGCCACAGAAAACTTTAATTGGGTGAACCCTTTCGGATTGTGATTCAGCTTTGCTAGAATCCCCGGATAGAGGTGTCCAGAGTTCTTAAGCACACTCTTAAGATCTTTGGATCCTTTTACCCTTGCCTTTTGATTTAAAGGGCTACTGGCTTTTTGCTCTTGCCTTTTGGTTTAAAGAGCTATTGACTTTTTCTGCTTTTTATTTTTCCATTTATTTTTATTTTTTTCATCATTTTTTTTGCCATTTTATTATTTTTTTTCACATGCATATATATATTTTTTCTTTTGCCACATGCTTTTTCTTTTTTTTTTTTTTCATTTTGCTGCTTTTTCTTGCTTCAAGAATCAATTTATTTAGATTTTTCAGATCATCAGTAATACTTTTCCTTTTTTATCATTCTTTCAAGAGCCAACATTTTAAAATTCCAACTTCAAATATGCACTGTTTATTCATACAGTTAGAAAACAAAAGCAATGCCACCACATCAAGATAATTGAACTATTCTTATTATAAACTTGAAATTCATGTATCTCTCAATTCTTTTCAATTAAAATTTTCTTTTAATCAAGGTGAGAGACATATGGAATATTTTATAACTTTAAGACATAGATGGAAATGATCATGCAATAAGAACAAGAGAACAAACAATACAACACAATAGAAAACAGAAAAATAACAAAAGGAGAGGTGATTAAGAGAACGAATCCACCTTTAATGGTGGTGGCTAGTGCTCCTCCTTGAGGATCCAATGTAGTGCTTGTTCTCTTCAATGTCACTTCTTTGTCTTTGTTGTTCTTACCTCATAGCCCTTTGGTCTTCTATAATTTCATTGAGAATGGTGGAATGCTCTTGATGCTCCATCCTCAACTGACTCATATTAGAGCTCAATTCTCCCATGGAAGGATGCCATTGATCCCAATAGCTTTGAGGAGAAAAATACAACCCTTGAGGCATCTCAGGGATCTCATGCCGAGGCGGTTGCACAGGCTCTTGTGCATGCTCTCTAGTTTGCTCCATCCTCTTCTTAGTGTTGGGCTTTTTCTCCCCAATGGAGATATCTCCCTCTATGACAATTCCAGCTAAATTACATATATGACAGATGATGTGCGGGAATGTCAACCTTGCATTGGTGGAAGGCTTCTCAGCTATCTTGTACAATTCTTGAGGGATCACCTCATGTACTTCCACTTCACTCTCAATCATGATGCAATGGATCATGATGGCCCTTTCAATAGTCACTTCTGACCAATTGCTAGTGGGGATGATGGAACGTTGGATGAATTCCAACCATCCTCTAGCTATGGGCTTGCCTTGGGAATCCCTTTTTCCACTGTGCTCCTTCCGCACAGATGTCTGAGAGCACTTGATCCAGTCTTTGATCAAAGTTGACTATTCTAGTGTAAGGATATGGGTTTCCTTGCATCAGAGGCAAGTTAAAAGCCAACCTCACGCTCTCCGTGCTAAAATCTAAGATTCTCCCTCGGACGATGGTGCTCCGATTCTTGGGATTTGGGTTCACACTAATGTCATGATTTTTTGTGACCCTGTATTAGCATAGAACTCTTGGACCATTAAGATCCCAACCTCTTAGATGGGATTGGTTAGGACTTCCCAACCTCTTCTCCAGATCTCTCTTCGGATTTCCAGATACTCATTCTTCATAAGTTTGAATGAGACCTCAGGGATCACCTTCTTCTCTGCCACTACTTCATAGAAGTAGTCTTGGTGGGATTTGGTGATGAATCTCTCCTTCTCCCAAGATTTAGAGGTGGCGGGTACTGCCTTTTCTTTCCTCTTTCTAGAGGATTCTCCAAATTTGGGTGCCATAAGTGGTAATGGAAAGCAAAAAGTAACGTTTTTCCCACACCAAACTTAAAAGATTTGCTCGTCCTCGAGCAAAAGTAAAGAAAATAGAAGAACAGAGTAGAAGAAAAAGAAAATAGGAGGAGATATAGGGAGAGAGAGGGCACGGTCGAATGGGGCTTATTAGTGTATGAGAGGTGTGTGTGTATGAAAGGTTAGAAGGAAGGGTATTTACAGGAGGGGGTAGTTGGGTTTGGCCATGGGTGGGTAAAAGCGAGGAAAATTTTATTTTGAAGTGAGTGGGGTTTGGTGGGAGTTATGATTAATTTTGGGGAAGTGATATGGATGTGATTGGGCTAGCGTTTATAGGGAAAAGTGAATAGGGAAGTGTGAAAGTAAGAGGGAAGAAGTGGGGTAGGTTAAGATGTCGTGGGACCCACTGGTCCTAAGAGGCTATGGAATTTAGATTCCCTGCCCTCTGCATGGGCGTTGAATGCCCAAGGTCTGCTCCCTGGCTGGCATTCAACGCCAGATGATGACTGCGCATCTTGTTATGTTTTTCTATGCTTTTTCACCTTTAATTTTCATTAATCATGCTTAATTATTAGGTGTTTTTGTGCTTAAATCATAGATTACTTTCATCCCTTTGATTTTTATCTATTTTGTAGAAAATGGTGGAAAAAGAAGTAAAAAGCACAAAAGAAGCATGAAAGAAGAAAAAAGTTTAAAAGCTGAAGCAGAGAAGATATGAAAAGAAGCATGGGAAAGTGCCTTTGGCGCTACGTTATTCCAAGAGCACCTATGACATGGAAACTGGAAAAATTCGCCAGTGACGCATACGCGTGGGTGACACGTACGCGTGGAAGAGCGCCTTTTGACACCAATGCTGAGGGTCACGCGCACGCGTGGGCGATGCGTACGCGTGACAAGTGCAAAAAGCAGTGATGCCGCACACGCGTGGGTGCACGAGCGCTAGGCTTTCCAGAAAAATGCTACGCCAGCCTGGGTGTAGCATTGTAGTTCAAATAATCTCATTCCAAGTCCACTTCAAATCTCAAGCAAGCAAGCCCATAATTGTCAACCAATCAAGGCCACAAGAATCCTCTAGAATAGTTAATTTTTATTTGATTGTAATTTGCTTTCAATAATCATTTCAATTTGTAATTTAGGAAAGCCTATATAAAGGCCTTAGTTTCATAGAATTAGGCATGCTGGATTAAGGGATCATTCTGCCAAAGGGGTCTTTAGACTCCCTCTTCTCACCCACACTTCTCTCCTCTTCCACTTTCTTACTT
The DNA here is from genome assembly GCF_000816755.2 of Arachis ipaensis. NCBI lineage: Eukaryota > Viridiplantae > Streptophyta > Magnoliopsida > Fabales > Fabaceae > Arachis > Arachis ipaensis. Next base: position 55,728,880 of record NC_029785.2, read on the forward strand.
GTAAATATTTTTAGTTATGAAATACTAACTCTTTCCATGGGAAAAGAGAGCTCTATTGCAATTTGATAGATTAATTTATTTTTATTCTTCTTCTTCTCTTCATCTCTCTTTGATTTACTTGAAGGATTTTCGTTCTTCATGTTAGCATTCAATTATCTTGGAAAAGAGGTTGAATGTATTTGGGTTTTATGTGAACCTTGGAACAGGAATCATAGAACCATGCTTCAAAATTCTTCTCATACTTGAGTAGATTTGGGTATGGATGGGATACTGTGATATTTAATCTTTTTATTATTTCGGTCTAGGAAAGTGTGTGGTATAATCAAGGACCATTCTTTATCTCTTCTCATGAGCAATTAGACCAAGGAATTGGCTATTGATCAAAATTTGAGAGATTGAGTCACCAAGGAATTGGAGCTCAATCAATCATTATTTCCAAGAGGTCAATGAGTTGCATGATTGAAGACGAGATGAAATCAATTAATCCGGAAAATGCAATATCTTTTGATCCCAGTGCTTATTTTCTCTTTCTTTCTTTTATTTACTTTATGATTATTTACACTTTCTACACTTTACATTTCCAGCACTTTACTTTCTTGTACTTTACATTTATGCCATTTACTTCCTTGCACTTTATTACTTTCCTTTACTTTCATGCAATTTATATTTCCTCGTTGCTTATCATCCAATTATGCTTGTCTAACTAGGAGAATCAATTAACTATTGTTTGCTTAATCCTTTAATCCTCGTGGGATCGACCTCACTCTCTAGTGAGTTATTACTTGACGACAATTCGGTATACTTACCGAAGGAATTTTTGTAGTGATACATTAATTTTAATCATCAAGTTTTTGGTGCCATTGTCGGGTATTAATTGTGATTAACAAACTATCGGTGGTTGATTACCTAGATTAGACACTTTCTTTCTTTCTTTTTGTTTTTGTCATTTAATTTCTTTTAATTTTCTCTTGCTACTAAGGTGTTTATGTTATTGCCTCACTAAGAACTCCTTATCTCTGATATAAGGAATTTCTATTTTTCTTGGTGATTGTGTTTTACAAAATTCAAATGGAGTTTATTTCTCATTCTAATCAATCATATCATATGGGATATTTCTCACCGCCACAAAATGATTCATGGTGGATGGAATATCAACAAAAAATGATGTGGTTTGAGTAATCAAACCAACTGGAAAACTTGCCAAGGTCTCAAAATGATTCATACTCCTATGAATGGAACAACTATCCAAATTGTGATTGAGAAGGCAAAAACCAAAGAGAATTCACTGTTTCCTATCCCATCCATCAAGAGTCATCACCTCTTAATTATCCAACCTCACCTCCATATTTTTCATATCAAAATTCATCACTACTTGAGTTTGCCTCAACATAAAATTCCTTCCAAAATCCATACAATTCAGTTCATCAACCACAAAATTCTTCTCATGGTCCACAAAACTCACCTCATCACCCACCAAGCATATTGATGAGAGAACTTTTGCGTGGTCTAGAAATTTGCGGATAAATCCTCGTTGCAAGTATAGTTTCTAAACCTTCAAAAGTCCTTTCATACAAACGTTTTGGTTGTGACAAGTAACAAACCCCTAAATAAATTGATAACCGAAGTATTCAAATCTCGGGTCGTCTTCTCAAGGAATTGCAGGGAGGTATGTTCTTATTATTGGTTTTGTAAATTGGGGTTTTGAGAATGAGGAGTGAATAGTTTAATTAGCAAATAAAGTAAATGAAGAACAATCAATTTAAATGGCAAGTAAAATAAATAAATGACTGTAAATAAACTTTTGGCAAGGTATGAGAAATTAGAGGTCCTATCCTAGCTATCCTTATCAATGATGATGAGAATTGAATATTAATTCCACTTTGTTAACCTTTACTAAGATAAAGGAAGGTCAAGGGATTAATTGGGTTGATCTTCGGATCCTATTTATTTCCTAAGAAAAGATTGGGATTATTGAAGTTCAATTCAATTAACAAAGATAACAATTATCAATCATGTTTGAGTTTGATAACTCCTGAGTTACTGATTTCTTAACCAAGACCAAAAGGAGAAAAGTAAATTTACTGGAATAAAAATGTCTTCAGATGGGAATAACAATAATGTAAATAAAAGAAAGCAATATTAAACTGAAATACCTCAAATAACATTAATTCAAAAGAGTAATCTATAATATGGAAGAATTCATAAATTAAATTAAGCAAGTAATTAAAAAGAAATGTTGAACCTGATAAAAAGAGATAATCCTGAAAGCGAATAAAATCCTAAATCTAAATCCTAAGAGAGAGGAGAGAACCTCTCTCTCTAAAAACTATATCTACTCCTAAAATTGTGAATTATGAGAGCTTGTTCATGTATGGATGCATTCCCCCACTTTATAGCCTCTAATCTGTGTTTTCTGGGCTGCAAACTGGGTCGAAAATAGCCCAGAAATCGCTGGAGAAGAAATCTGCCACGCTGGTTTTTCGCCACTGCGACGCGTTCGCATGGATCACGCAACTGCGTTCCCTAGCTTCAGAGAAACTATGGCATATTATATATCAAATCGAAGCCCCAGACGTTAGCTTTCCAACGCAACTGGAACGATGTCATTTGGACCTCTGTAGCTAAAGTTATAGCCGTTTGAGTGCGAAGAGGTCAAGCTGGACAGCTTAGCAATTTCTCCAACTTCTTGTATTCCTTCCACTTTTGCATGCTTCCTTTCCATCCTCTAAGCCATTCCTGCCCTGTAATCTCTGAAATCACTTAACACACATATCAAGGCATCTAATGGTAATAAGAGAAGATTTAAAGAGAAACATGTTTTCAATCAAAGCACATATTTAGGAAGGCAAATGTAAAACCATGCAAATAGTATGAATAAGTGGGTAAATAGTTGATAAAAACCACTCAATTGAGCACAAGATAAACCATGAAATAGTGGTTTATCAACCTCCCCACACTTAAACACTAGCATGTCCTCATGCTAAGCTCAAGAGAAGCTATAAAGGAGTGAAGAGGAATGGTAGAATGTATGAAATGCAACCTATCTATATGAAGCAACTACATGCAAAATGTTTCTATTTACTTGGTTAAGAGTAAAAAAATTTCTCCAAGACAAATATAAATCAGATTTCACTAATTCAAATTATACAATAAAAGACAAGTAAACTTGTAAGAAGATAGCTCATGAAAGCAGGGAACATAGAATTAAGCACTGAACCCTTACTGGTAGTGTATCTAACTCTCAAGTGTCTAGGGTTAATCACTCTACTCTTCTCTAATCATGCTTTCTAAACCTTGTTCTTCATCTAACCAATCAACAAATATTTAGCATACTAATGCAAACATCATAAGGTCTTTTTAGGGTTGTAATGGGGCTGAGGTAAAGGTAAGGGTACATGTATGGCCAAGTGAGCTATAATATGAATTTTTGATTAACCTAAGCTCTCAACTAATATACATATACTCTATATACTGTTAAATTCATGCCTAACTACCCATAATTCCCACTTTTGTATGATTCCCATACTCATGTACCAAATTTTTGATATTTCTTTACTTTTATCACATGTGCATTGATCTTTTCATTAACTTAGCATTGGGGTGATTTTGTCCTCTTATTTATTTACTTATTTATTGAATATTTTTGGATTTTTCTCTTTTTTTTTTTTAGAGAAATAAACATAACTTATCAATGCACATGGATTTTCCATTATTTTTCTATTTTGGTTTTTCATGAGTAGGTTCCCAAATTCTCAATATTCACATAAATTAGAAACATGATACATTCCCTTATCATCCCATGTTCCCACAATTTTTCCACACTTAGTTGATGCACAATCTCTATCTTAAGCTAACCAAAGATTCAATTGGGGTATTTAATTTGTTTTTCTGCTTAAGGCTAGTGATGTGGTAAAATATAGAATAAATGGGATTAAAAGGCTCAAGGTGGCAAATAAAGGTGATTGAAAGGGTAGGCTTATTTGGGATAAGTGAGTAAAAATTCAAATAATGGCCTCAATCATATGCAAGCATGTAAATATACTAAATATTGGACATGTAGAATGGAACAAAGCAAAGATTGTAATTATAGAGAAGAGAACACACAAGAATAAAAATTTATGGTTAAATAATGTAACCATGTAAATAAGCTCAAAATCTCACAGGTTGTGTGTTCTTTGGCTCAAAAACCATGTTCCAAATACAACTTCAAACAAGTTTTAACATAAAAAAATTTTTTTTTCAATTTAAATTAGTGAAATTTTTCAAAAATAGAGTCCTAAAAAGAATTTTATTACTTTAACCAAGTAGTGACTAAATGCATAAAATCAAACAAATATGCAGTGAAACATGCAAATGTAAAAATGTACTAAATAGAATATTGGTGTTGAAAAGAAAATAACTAACCCCATGGAGATCGGTATCGACCTCCCCACACTTAAAGATTGCACCGTCCTCGGCGCATGCTGAGATGTGTAGGTGGACGGGTTGTTCCAACTGATGCTTTTCTTCAAGGATTGTGCAGATGGACTTGTTTGTCTCCCCTTTTAGAAGTTTCTCCCTTTTCCGTCTTCGGTGGCCAGCCTGAAAGAAGAGAAAAAGAAGAATAATAATACCAGAAGTACAGATAAGAAAATAAATGAAGTACGGGTGGGTTAATGCCAAATGATAAGGGTCTCATTTACATGGTAGCTACAACATGCAAGTGAGAAAATAATAGAAGCACATGGCATACTAGTGGTGCAAAATTTTGCAACAATGAGGGAGAGAGTGTGGGTAAGGAGAGATAATATAAATTCATGTCAATGTAAAAGTAATACAGGTATAAAATATTGGCATTGATATAAATAATATTACCTATTCAGAATAAAACAAGTCACTAAGCACCCAAAATAATTCAAGAGAAGATGCAACAGTTAAATAAGAAAATTTGAACACCAATGGTAAAATAATAAATTTAGAAAAAAAGATAAAAATATACAAAATTAAAATGTAATGAATGAAAGTATGTAAATAAATAAAATAAAATAAAAGATAAGAAGAATGAGAAAGGAAAGAAATAAAGTAAGAAAGAAAGAAGAAAGAAGAAAATATAGAAGAAATTAGGATTGGGGAAGAAAAGATAAGATAATTGGCTGATCTGGATAAGCTGTGCAGCGCAAGCGACGCGGACGCATGGGGCACGCGGTCGCGTGACTTGCACTTATACGGATTGACGCGGTCGCGTCGGTCACGCGGTCGCGTGACTCATTTATGCTATCGGCGTGAGGGCAGCCTTGCACTCGCACAACTTTCTGTTCGAAATCTTATTTTGCCAAATTTCGGGTGACGCGATCGCGTGGGTCATGCGATCGCGTGAGTGGCCATTTTCTTAAAATGACGCGGCCGCCTGGGGCACGCGGTCGCGTGGTAGGGATTGGGCTTCCAGCACGAGTCCAGTCCAATTCCAGCTCAACTTTCGGCCATACACCTTTTTACGTCGATTTACAGGGCCACGCGGTCGCGTGGGTGACGCGGACGCGTGGGGAGGCTATTTCGCGAATGACGCGGTCGCGTGGGGTCAAATTATGCTAAAGGCGCGCCTCCAGCCACGCTCTTGTGTGACTTTCTATTCGTTTTCTTTTCTTCCCATTGCACTGGTGACGCGGACGCGTCAGCGACGCTGCCGCGTCGCGTGCGTGCTCTCCCTTTTTTTTTTTAAGTCTAAAAATGCAGAATGAAGTGTTAACATGAATGTGATGCAAAACTCCAGGTTCAATATAATAAAATAAAATAAAACTCAAAAACAAATAAAACTAAATAAAAATGAAAAAAGGAACGATCATACCATGGTGGGTTGTCTCCCACCTAGCACTTTTAGTTAGAGTCCTTATGTTGGACATTTGGTGAGCTCCCTGTTATGGTGGCTTATGCTTGTATTCATCCAGAAATCTCCACCAATGCTTGGAATGCCAATAGCCTCCGGGGTCCCAAACTAGGCACGTGAAGCTTCTGAGCAGCTTCAAACAGATTCTCAGACTCCCGGGGTGACGAATGTCAGCATAGATTCCAGGATCCCAAACTTTGCTTTTAAATCCGCCTTCGTCTTGATCTATACTTTTTCATCTGGGCGGTTTAGAGATTAGATTCTCACCAGGATAACCAAACGTTTTCCGAGATCCATCCGGTTGATCATGATGCCAATCCGTGCACTTCAAGTTGAAGCATGGAACCTTATTGAACCTTGTGTACCAGCTCTGAGTACGAGCCATTTCCCTTTTACTCTTAAAGCCACAGAGAGTTCTAAGCTGGCCATCTGTTTCAAGCAAACCATATTCAAGTGGAAAAATACAGTTAAAAGTTAAGGATTGTACCCACTTGAAGCTTGTATTGGGTGGTAATAGCCTTGGGGTAGTTGGTTTCAGTGGTTCTGTGAGTTCTACTCCCTTGTACTCTTCTGTGAAATTCTCCACTTCTTTGCAAGATTCTTCAAATGTTTCCATGTCTTGATCAAAGGCATCTATGTCCTCCTCATCACTTGTGTCATAGACTGGAGGTTGAGAGAAATCTACCTCCGTATCCTCTTCGTATTCGCTTGGGAAAGATTCTTCGATCTCAGAGAATTCACTTGTGGATGCAAGTTCATTATCATCATCAAGGGAACTTGCTTCTTGGATTATTCTGTCTAGTTCTTCAGGAAATACCTGCCTTGGGGATTGCACACAATCCTCCTTAGCATCAATTGTAACATCCTTGACAGAATTTTCCACAACTCTGGCTTTCCATGGAAGTTCAGCGTCTCCTAAGTCTTCAACCAACTCTTCTTCTTCAATAATGACAGCTTCTTCTACTTGTTCCAGTACGAAGCCATGCTCTGTCTTGTCCACTGGAGTTTCTAGTATTTCCTTCATGCTACGCTCTTCATTAGACTGTCCACATGGAGCTGTGGAAGATCCTTGAATGTTCGAACATCTAGGAGATCATTGACTTATTGCTTGCTCCAGTTGATGAAGTGTTGTTTGAAGACGATTTACTGTTTCCTTGAGGCGAAGCTCTGATTCTCGGGGTGATAGATTTGGATATGGCACAGGGGAAAGTGGTGGTGTTTGGGAGTGATTGGATTGGAACTGGGGTAAATGAGGATCATGTGGTGGTGAATGGTGAAAAGAAGCTTGTGAGCGTGGTGGTTCGAAGTTATGTTGAGAGGATGGCCTATAAGCACGTGGTGGGGCTTGTTGGTAGTTACAAGGTTGTCCACCATGTCTATTTGCTTGGTATGCATTGTAGAATGGTCTTTGTCCATGATATCTTGGAGGGTGTTGTTGCCTAAAGGGTTGATCAGATCCTCTTGGCTCCATCCATCTTTGATTGCTCTAACCTTGATGCATATTCCTGTTATAACTTTCATTCCTTTCAATAACATTAGAACCAAACTCAAAGCGAAAGGGGTGAGAATTCATAGTAGCTGATGAAAATAAAAGGGGAAAATAAAAACAAATAAACAAGTAAAAGAAGAATATTTACAATAACCAATAATAAGGCACACGATTGCAGCTCCCCGGCAACAGCGCCATTTTGATGTTAGGATTTTTGCCAGTAAAGAATTTTATAAAAACAGTAGCGTCGTAGATATAGTCTCTAAACCAACAGAAATCCCTTCGTACAAACGTTTTGGTTGTCACAAGTAACAAACCCCTAAATAAATTGATAACCGAAGTATTCAAATCTCGGGTCGTCTTCTCAAGAAATTGCAGGGAGGTATGTTCTTATTATTGGTTTTGTAAATTGGGGTTTTGAGAATGAGTGAATAGTTTAATTAGCAAATAAAGTAAATGAAGAACAATCAATTTAAATGGCAAGTAAAATAAATAAATGACTGTAAATAAACTTTTGGCAAGGTATGAGAAATTAGAGGTCCTATCCTAGCTATCCTAATCAATGATGATGAGAATTGAATCTTAATTCCACTTTGTTAACCTTTACTAAGATAAAGGAAGGTCAAGGGATTAATTGGGTTGATCTTCGGATCCTATTTATTTCCTAAGAAAATATTGGGATTATTGAAGTTCAACTCAATTAACAAAGATAACAATTATCAATCATGTTTGAGTTTGATAACTCCTGAGTTACTGATTTCTTAACCAAGACCAAAAGGAGAAAAGTAAATTTACTGGAATAAAAATGTCTTCAGATGGGAATAACAATAATGTAAATAAAAGAAAGCAATATTAAACTGAAATACCTCAAGTAACATTAATTCAAAAGAGTAATCTATAATATGGAAGAATTCATAAATTAAATTAAGCAAGTAATTAAAAAGGAATGTTGAACCTGATAAAAAGAGATAATCCTGAAAGCGAATAAAATCCTAAATCTAAATCCTAAGAGAGAGGAGAGAACCTCTCTCTCTAAAATCTACATCCTAAAATTGTGAAATATGAGAGCTTGTTCATGTATGGATGCATTCCCCCACTTTATAGCCTCTAATCTGTGTTTTCTGGGCCGCAAACTGGGTCGAAAACAGCCCAAAAATCGCTGTAGAAGAAATCTGCCACGCTGGTTTTTAGCCACTGCGACGCGTCCGCGTGGATCACACGACCGTGTCGCCTAGCGTCAGGGCAACAATGGCATATTATATCAAATCAAAGCCCCGGACGTTAGCTTTCCAACGCAACTGGAACCGCGTCATTTGGACCTCTGTAGCTAAAGTTATAGCCGTTTGAGTGCGAAGAGGTCAAGCTGGACAGCTTAGCAATTTCTCCAACTTCTTGTATTCCTTCCACTTTTGCATGCTTCCTTTCCATCCTCTAAGCCATTCCTACCCTGTAATCTCTGAAATCACTTAACACACATATCAAGGCATCTAATAGTAATAAGAGAGGATTTAAACATAGGGAACTTAAGGCCAAAGAAGCATGTTTTTAGAAATGAGACACTTAGCACATTTCTATGCTGAAAATCCAGCCATTCTCTTTCCCTGGCTAAAGGAAGAATGCAATACCACAAGAGGAGTAGTGCTAAGCAAGGAGGATGAAGATCAAATGGCGAGTACAAGGGAGGAATTGGAAAAACAAGAAAAAGAGGCACCCATACCAAGTGAGATTCCTATGAAGAAGGAGGAGGTTGTGAGAGTATATAAGCCCAAAGCTCCATACCCACAGAGGCTACTAAGGGTGACAAAAGAACATGCAAACTCACTCTCAAAAGACTCAATGAAACATAATGTAGAAGAAATGGAGGAGGTCAATCAAGGGAGTCCACACTCCAATGAAACAGAGAGTTGCATAAAGGGTGAGTTAATTGAACCACCAATTCAAGAAGCTCTTGATGAAAAAGATACTCCAACCAGCACACAACAACCAAGTCTTAAAATCAAAGAAGTGAAGGCAGTCAACAAAAGCACTAAAAAGAGGATGGTGACCAAGAAAAGAAGGACAATATCCATGAAGAAGAAAAGGTCAACCAAAAACTATCCCACTGACAAGTATATTCTTGCTAGTAAAGAATTTTTATGAAAATAATCGCCTTGTAAGTAGAGTTTCTAAACTAGCAAAGAATCCTTTCGTACAAAATTTTGGTTGTCACTAGTAACAAAACCAATAAAATTTATAACCGAAGTATTTAAATCTTGGGTCGTCTTCTCAAGAAATTGCAGGGAAGTATGATTTATTATTGGTTATGGAAAAAGGTATATTTTTGGGTTTTTTTGAAATAGGGAACAAGAAAAATAAATTAGCAATAAAGTAAATTAATTATCATGAACACCAGTGCAAGGTATAAGAACTGGAAATCCCATCCTAGTTATCCTTATCAGGTGTGATGAGAATTATTTATTGCTCCCACTTAGTTAACCCTTACTAAATAAAGGAAAGTCAAGTGGACCAATTAACTTGATTCCTCAAGTCCTAGTCAACTCCTGTGGAAAGACTAGCTTTAGAGGGATCTAAGTCAATCAGCAGTTTCTAACTCTCAATCAACCGCTGAGTTTGATAACTCAAGTGTCACCAATTACTTAACCAAAACCAAAAGGAGAAAAATCTAAATTATACTGAAAGCATCATAAATAGAATAAAACAATCATAAATCTGAAATACCTCAAATTATATTAAATAGAATATTCAAATCTAACATGAAAGGATTCATAAGCCAATTTGGCAACATAAGTAATTAACAAGTAATGGATATTTTTGGGAAAATGGATTTCCAACACCCAAAACTCATCGGCAAGTATACCGGATCGTATCAAGTAGTAAAACTCACTTAGAGTAAGGTCGATCCCCACAGGGATTGATGGATCAAGCAACTTTAGTGGGTGATTAGTTTAGTCAAGCTAACATTGAGTGAATTATGTGAAATGTAGCCAACAGAAAGTAAATTACAAGGAATTTAAAAGATGCAGAAAGTAAAATTGCAAGTAACTTAATGAACAAGAAAGTAAAATAGCTGAAACTTGAATTGCAAGAAATGTAAATTGCATTAAATGTAAAGGGGAGTAGGTGCTGGAAATTAAAGAAAGCAATAGATCAATCAATAAGAACAATTGCAGGAAATGTAAATGTGCAGGGAATTAAATCAAGCTTAACGTGAAAGGAAATGTGAAGTTGCAGTATGCAGGAAAGGAAATTGCAGAAGAGTAAAAGTAGTAGAAGAAGAATCAACAATTTCAATGAAACAGTAAAAACAGAAGAGCAGCCAAGAGCTCAACTCAATTGCAAAATAAAATTGAAGATCTTAGGGAATCAAAGAGACTAGAAAATAAGTCTAGATCTCACTCCCTTCCTAGATGCAACAGAGAATAAGATGCAGGAAATTAAAGATGAAAGCAATGAAGAGAACTTTGATTCAAATCACAATTCACTTGAAAGTTTGCAGAAGAAGAACAAGAGAAGTTGCAGATAGAGAATGAAAACAGAATTCCTTCCAATCTCAATCCAAGATTTAAAACAGAAATGAAAATTAAAAAGAGAGAGCTCTCAAATGGAGCCAGCCCCTATAATCTCTAATGGAACTGTCCTCCTTTTGCTCTCTAGTAGAGCTAGCCTTTTTATAGGCTTTTCACAAAATAAAAATGAAAATGAAAAATGAAATTCTAAACAAATTACAATTAAAAATAAATTCCTAAGCTAACTTGTTCTTGTGCCTTGAAGTGATGTCCATGGGCTTTTAAATTTTGGTACAGGATTGAATTAATTTGATTTTTGGACCATGGGTCACACTCCCAGGGGATGGCTCAGTTCAAATACCAAACTGAGTGCCCAATGTGCTTTTGTGTTGCCCAATTTTATGCGCCCAGCCTTGTTCAAGTTGATCTTCAATAGAGCTCAGTTGGAAAATTGAACTGAGCTCTATGTCTTGCCTTGGTGTGCCCCATTGTGCGTGTCACAGCTCCTTTGTCCATGTCAAGGTGCGCATGGCATCTCCTTGGTGTGCTTCTTGTTGGGCTAAAGTGTGAGGGATGGGGGAAGAGTAGTGCTCAGTTGGGAAAACCAACTGAGCTCCCCATTTGTAGCGCCTTGCTTTGGACTTCATGTTTCCAAGTTCGAACCTTGGTGGAAACACTTTTGTGAGCCTTTTTCTTGTATTTTCATGAGTGGGAGCCCGATAAAGCTCAGTTGGGAAAGTGAACTGAGCGCTCTTTCCTTGCTTTCCTTGTTTTCCTTGTGTCTCCCCCTTCGAGCCTTGGTGAAGCTACTTTGGTTTATTTTTGCTTGTTTTTGGTCCTTGAAGATACCTTTCACTTGTGCCTCAATTTTATACCAAATATGGACTATCATATATTGTTGGAAAGATCTGAATGTCAGCTTTCCAACGCAACTAGAAGCACATCAATTGGACATCTGTAGCTCAAGTTATGGCCCTTTGAAGGAGGCATAGTCATGTTGTAAACGCCCAAGTTTTAACTTAGCGAAAATTCTTGCTTCCAAGCTAAGTTTCTTGTACGGCAAAGCTAAGTTCACTTAGTGAACTGAGCTTTGTGAGTGCTGATTGTGAAGCTTCCTTGATTTGGTCATGGGCCACGCTTTTAAAAGCGTGGCCTAAGGCTCCAAAGTGTGCTCCAACTTCAAAGTGTGCCCCAAAGCTCTTTTTTTCTCCTTTTTAGCTTATTTTGTACTTCTTTGCTTCTTTTTCTTCTTATTTCCTACCAAATTTATAAAATTAAAAGATCAAGGAAATATACCATTTAAGCATAAAAGAATGCAATATTTAAGCACTAATCATAAATTTCTTGTATGAAAAAGCATAGAAAAACATGACAAGATGACATGTCATCAACAAGTAAAAGCATTAGATTAACTAAAAGTAAAAGAAAAACATAGATTAAAGGAATATTGAACCTGGATTGAAGAAATAACCATAAACTAAGAGAAATCCTAATCCTAAAACCTAAGAGAGAGGAGAGAACCTCTCTCTCTAGAAACTACATCTAAACCTACATTGCGAATGTTGTATGAGTTGTCTCTTTTGATTCCCCCATTCTGTGGCTTCTATTCTGTGTTTCTGGGCTTGGATTTGGGCCGAAAAGGGTCTAGAAATCGCTGGGGGCGACTTCTGCAATTTTCTGCACGTGGCGTCCGTCACGCGTGCGCGTGGGTCACGCGTTCGCATCATTTGGAGTTTTCCTTGTCACGCGTACGCGTCAGTCACGTGTGCGTGTCAGTTGTGTTCTGCTATAGGCACGCGTCCGCGTCGTCCACGCGTACGCGTCGATGCCTTTTTCTTCAAAACTCCATTTTTGTGCTTTCCTTCCATTTTTGTATGTTTCCTTTCTGTCCTCTAAGCCATTCTTGCCCTATGAAGCCTGAAAATACTTAACACACAGATCACGGCATCGAATGGTAATAAAGGATAATTAAAATAATTATTTTTAAGGCATTGGAAACATGTTTATACATATATCATAAAATAAGGAAGGAATAGTAAAACCATGCAATTCGTATGAATAAGTGGGTGAAGAATTGATAAAAACACTTAATTGAGCACAAGATGAATCATAAAATAGGGGTTTATCAATCTCCCCACACTTAAACACTAGCATGTCCTCATGCTAAATCCAAGAGAAAAGAATGAAGGTAGAATGGTGGAATCTTATGCAATGCAATCTATTCTAAATGCAAGCTACCTAAATGAATCATGCAATTCTAATTATCATCCACTTATATATATATAAAGTTTACATATGGTTAAATTGATTCATATTTTCAAGGAATCATATATGTACAACTAAGACAGGACCATATTAAAACACATTCACAATTGAGTTGAGTTAAAAGAATTTACAATTGAGTTGAATTAATAATTAAACATGGATATATGGAATTGAGCTATTGAACCCTCACTAGATTTGTATTTACTCTCTAATCACTCAGTATTTGGGGTTGATTACTCTATTCTTTTCTAGTCATGCTTTAAAACTTTGTTTTTCATCTAACCAATCAACAAATATATAATGTATACATGCAAACATCATGAGGTCTTTTTCAAGGTTGTAATGGGGCTAAGGTAAAGGTGAGGGTATATATATAAGGCTAAGTGAGCTATAAATTGAATCCTTGATTAGTCTAAGATCTCACTTAACATATACATACTCTATACAATTTTTAAAATTTTCCTAGCTTCCCATAATTTCCCACTTTCTTATCACATACTCATGTACCAATTTTATTTTTGATTTTATCCCATGTGCATTGATTTTTCTATTAAACTTAAGAATGGGGTAATTTTGTCCCCTTATTTATTTATTTATTTAATTAAAAGATATTTTTTTAAATCTAAAACATAAACACAACATATCAATGCACATGGTATTTTGATTATTTTGGTTTCACATGAGCATGCTCCCAAATTTTTTATTAATTTATTAATTTAATCTTTTTCTATCAACCCATGTTCCCACATTTCCCCACACTTAGTGGATACACAATCTCTCTCTTAAGCTAACCAAGGATTCAACTTGGGATTTTGAGTTTGTTTTTTCGCTTAAGGCTAGTGATGTGGTTATAGAACAGAAAAAATGGGGATAAAAGGCTCAAGGGGGCTAACAAGGGTGATGTAAAAGGTATGCTTATTTGGGATAAGTGAGCAAAAATTCAAATAATGGCCTCAATCATATGCAAGTATGTAAATACATTCTATATTGGACATATAGACTGAAACAAAGTAAAGATTGCAAGCATAGAAAAGAATGGCAAAACACACAGGAATGAAATTTATGGTTAAGTGTAACCATACAATTAAGCTCAAAAACTCACGGGTTGTGTGTTCTTTGGTTCAAAAACCATATATCAGTTATGTATATCATGCAAGTGGAAATCAAGAGTTTCCATTCAACTCAATGTGATTCTTTGAATGGCTCTTATAAAAATAAGTATTTTCCTTGAAAAATGTTGTCAATTTACCCACATTTATTGCTATATATATATAGTGTGTGGATTGTTGTGATTATGAAAAACTAAAGTTTCTAGTTTATTCTTTTTTTTTATTCTTAATTAAACCAAATTATCATATGCTAAAAGGGTAAACTAAACTAATTAATCCATATATCCTATATCACAACTAATAAGCTAAAAGTGCAAATTAAACTAAATGTCTAAGATATATACAAACCAAAGTGCAAAATACAAAAATAAAGTAGAAATACAGCAAAAGAAAAAATGTGCAAATACTGAAAGACAGATAACATAAAATAAAATAAAATAAAAATACAGAAAATAAACAAAATAGGATAAAAAGAGTCTGAAAGTAGTTCACCAAAAATAAAGTTCGCCGGAGATGGCGACCTCCCCACACTTAAATAATAGCATCGTCCTCGATGCTCTATCAAGCTGGGTGTGAAGAAGTGGCATCTCCGGAAGGATGTGCTGCTGGTGTCTCTGTGGTGGCCTGAGGGTCTACAGTCTGTATGAGTGTCGGAGGATCTGCCTGCTGAAGCGGAGGCTCTGTCTGTAGAGGGACCTCTGGATCTGCTGGCTATATCTGATAGGGCTCCTCATGACGTGGCGCAGCCTGCTCAGGTCCTGCCTGCTCAGCCTCTGCACATGCCTCCTCCTCATGATCATCTACTTCCTCCTCAGATGGCTCAGAAGGTGTGTCAGGCTCGGAGGGGATGTCATGGTGGTCCGATCAGATCATCAACTTTAAATGCTCATAGCGTCGCTTGCTGCGACGCTCAGATCTCTCATATCGCCGCTGGTTGCGGCGCTCCATCTGATCCAACCGGTCAAATAGGCAATGTACGAGGTGGTAGATGGGCTCTAAAGCGGGTAGAGGTGCTGTGGTGGTGGCTAGTGCAGTAGGGGCTGAAGGAGCAGCAGAAGATATGGCTGCCTCAGCGGAGGCAGTAAGAAAGGGAGGTTTGTAGCCCAAAGCCTGGAACTTCCTACTGTGTGGGATAATTTTCTTGCATTCGGCGGCAGGTGGCTTCTCATCAGCAATCTCCTAGGTCACCTCAGCTCAGCGTCCCATCTGAGTAATCAAATAAGGAAGGGGCAGAGTGCCTCGAACATGGACCCTGGACATATAATACCGGATAAATCTGGGAAGGTTCAGGTCCTTGCCCTCCATCACACACCAAATGAGGGTAATCATGGCAGCTGGCACCTCAGTCTCATGAGTGCTCGGCATCACATAGTTACTCAGAATCTGCTGCCAAAGCCGAGCCTCATCATTCAGATATATAAGCTTACTTCCTTTTGGGGCCACTGTGGACTTGCCCATGACCCATGGAACAGTAGGATCAAGAGCTATAGTCCGCTTTACTGCGTCCCAGTCAAACTTCATGAATCTCATATCCTCTTCAGCCTGCTGGTAACCATCTGGTTTATCTGATTTAGGTAGGAGTTGGAGGATATCTTCAATTGCTTCCTCAGTAACCAGTATCTGCTTGCCTCTGAGCTGTACTGCATCCAGGGTCATTTTAAAGTAATTGCAGTAGAATTCTCTGACCCAGGATGAATTGACCTCAGTCAAGTTCCTCTCCAGGAAGAACCAACCTCTCTATTTAATTTGTTCTGAGGTGTATTATTTTAGTTCTTCTAGAATTTTGAGGGTCTTTTCCAGGTATAGGTTCCTTGAAGTTTGAAAGACCGGATACTTGAGTTCACAGTATCTGTTGGCAAACTTGACTGGGTCTGTGGCAGGCAGTAACTGATCAGCCTTTTCCTGCGGGGTAAAATTCTTTTCCCGCCAAGAATCGTCATGGAGGATATCCAAAATAGAAGTAGAGGATTCTCCTCTCTTTCTTTTGCCTGTGGTTGCCTTGCCCTTTCCCTTGCTTTTGGGGTCAGACATTCTGAATAGCAAAAGTTACAGGATACACTTTAAGAAACTAAAGCAGGAAAATAGGTAAGCAAAAAGGAATTTATCAATATCATCATAGAGGGGCAAAAGAGTAATAAAAGAGCAATAAAAGCATGAAGTGAGTTAAAGATATGTAAAATATTGGACTGTATGCAAGTTAAAAGGCAGAGAATAAAAATCACAATCCAAAATCTATGATATGCGGAATTCTTGATAATCAGGAACAACAATAATCATGCCTTGAAATGGGTTGAAAATAGTTAAGTAAAAACCAAAAGGGAAGTTAGAAAGTTAAAGCAGTTAATAGTTAAAAAGTGAGGTTAAAGTAAGTGGCATGGTGTTGTGGTTCTTAATTAACACAAATTGCAAAAACTTGAATAACAAGCAACTCACATTCAAGTGGATATTGTAGATTATTGATGATAAATCATATAAATAAAAGAATTGCAAAATGAAATTGAAATCATCAATAATGCTATTTAATGAATAAGGGAACCAGAAAGAATAAGAATGCTAGCCCACTCATTCATGAATTGCTTTGGTTGAAACCAATTAGTGCAAAACTTGAAATTTCCAAAACCAATTCATGAATAGGAATGGAGTGAAACAATTTTTGAAAAAAATTGAGCAGCATTCCGGCTAAAAATTGGACGTTCCCGGGTAATAGACAGCAGCAAAAACAGTTCATATGACATTAAAGGGGTATAGAAAAGAGTTACAAATAGTAATTCACATGAATTCAAAATAAACAAACTCAATATGCAGCAAGGAATGCAATTCAAGTTGAACAGTGTAACAACAGCATTAAACAGTAAAGAACAGCATATGAACAGCATTATCATCATAGCAGTTTCAAAAATTTCGAAACAAATAAAACAAGCAGCAAGAACGGTGCAATTATCAGGCCTAAATCGACTAACCACATCCTAGCTACCTAACCACCTAAAATCCACTACGATCATGCATCTCTAACTATCCTAATTTGAACAGAATTTGAAAAATATGGAACTAACTAACTAACTGGGAAAGGAATCGGTGTTCGGCGGAATCTGGTTAGCGCAGAGAAACAGAAATTGGACTCAGAGAGATGGTGGTTGTTCGGGTGGTTGACACGGCAGTGATGGGTGAGGCGGCGTGGCAGTGCTGGCAGCACGGTGGTGGTTCGGGTGGGGCAGGGAATGAAAGAGGGAGGGGTAGAAGAGAAGAAGGGGGCGAGGAGGGTGAGGGTTGTGGGGGTTGTGGTGGCCAGTGATTCTGGGTGAGGCGGCGCAGTGGTGGATCGGCAATGGGGGTGTGGGCAGTGGAGGGAGAAGAAGAAGGAGGGGAGAAGAAGAGAAGGGAGGGGGGTGGTTCAGTGAGGGCGGCGCGGTGACGGGGGCGCAGCGCGGTGGGGCAGTGTTGATGGCTGGGTGGTTGGTGGGAGGAGAGGAGGGAGAGGAAACGCTGAGGGGTTTGGGGAAGAAAAAGAGGCGACGCTGGAATTAGGGCTTCCGCGTTGGGGGTAAGTGGATTCAAATCCACGCGGACGCGTGGGTCACGCGGACGCGTGGATGAGGCGGAAACTCAATGACACGGACGCGTCATTGACGCGATAGCGTGAGTGAGGAATAATGAAAGTGACGCGTACGCGTGGGGCACGCGTACGTGATGACAAGTCATCCTAGCCCATTTTAGCTAGTCTTTTTCTTTAGCTAATGTCAATGCAAATAACTTTGAACTGAAGCCACAACTCATCACATTGGTCCAGAACAACTGCTCATTTGGAGGAGGACTATTGGAGGATCCAAAACCAGAAACACAGAACAGTAATGAAAAGAAGGATGGTACAGAAACAGACAAGGAGAATCTGCAGTGGAGGGAGGAAATCAACAAGACAAACAACAACTGCCCTCCCAAGCAAGGGATAGATGATACAGTAGGCCAAAAAGAGAAAGAGACTGTGCAAAGTAATGAAGAAGCTCAAGGGAACATTGTAATATTGGCAACTAAGAAAAGGAATTTCAAAAGGGAGCCTGTTTTCAAAGAAGAAGAATTAACAAAAGGAAGGAAGAAAAACAAAAACAGAATCAAAAAGGGGTGGAAGAACCACCCAAAACCAACAACCATGCCAGAGGAACTCAAACCAAAACACTTCAAGAAATAACCAAAACCCCTACAGAAAACCTCAAAATAACTACCCCAACCCCAACCACTACCAATCTAATAACCAACCCACCAACCAAAATGCCTACCATCCACCATCCACATCTCACAACCCACCACAAGCATCACCTGAATCTCAAAGACTCACAAACTTGGAAACCTTGATAGACAAAATGTGGAAACACCAAGAAATGACAACCAAGAACCATGAAGCCTCCATGAAGAGCCTAGAGAGGCAAATTGGGCAAATCTCCAAACAGATTTCTGTTGAA
>NC_029785.2:55747690-55768592 GCF_000816755.2 Arachis ipaensis
AGAAACATGGCAAGAGACTAAGTTTGGTGTTCACACACCAAAGTAAGTTCAAACGCCTACAAGAAAGTCTTGCACACTAACGAAACACATAAGCGCTTGAGAAACAAGCAACTTCCATTAACACTGCAGAAAATCAATCACTCTTCTGGGAGGACTACTCACCATTAGCTGAGATGAAAGAAGAAGAAGCCACCAAGAGGTTGTATTGTCACTTAACTCCATCAGTATTGAATTGCTCTAATTTGGAAGTATGAATATGCCCATTTTAACAGAAACTGTTAATGTAGTATGCATCAATTATGTTTTTGTTTTTTTTTAGTAGGCTGTTTCTTTTTTATGTTGGCTCGTGTGTTCATTTTCACTTGACAAGAAGCATATGTTGTCCCCTGCATCTTTCCTAGGAGTCAATAAGAAGTGAGCATTTGCATATCCACATAAAACCCCATGAACTATCAATAACACTCTGCTAGCATGAACTTCCTCTTCCATTTCATTCTTTCTTCTTAATAATTCATTTCTTGCTTGGGGACAAGCAATCTTTAAGTTTGGTGTTGTGATGACAAGTCATCCTAGCCCATTTTAGCTAGTCTTTTTCTTTAGTTTTCATTAGAATTACGCACTTTCTTGAGCTACAAGCAAGCTAATTGAGTAGATTTTCATGTTTCCCTTGATTGAACCAATCATATGTGAATTCATGCCGTTTCATGAGGTTTTGAGCTATATTTGTTGCATATTGTGGAAGATTGAACAAAGGCCCAACTCAAGGCTTGAAGATCATTTTTGGAAAGTGTATAAATAGGATAGAATTCAAGTTATTAAGGGAGCTTTTCTTGGAGAATTTTCATAAGAGAGCTTTTTCTTTTTAGAATTTTCATAATAGTTTTTGGGAAGCTTTTGAACTTGAATTTCTTTGTTTCCTTTTACTTGCAATTTCATTTTACTTTTGTCTTGGATCTTGGATTGGAGAATTGAAGAAATTCTGTTTCAATCTCAATCTTGGATCTCTCTGTTTCTTTACTTTACTGTTAATTGAACTTCATTTCCGGTTCATTGTTCTTCATCTCTTTTCTTTGCAATTTACAATTTCCTTGCTATTGTTCTTGTTGGATCTAGGAAGGCATTGAGATCTAGACTTGGTTTTCTAGTCTCTGGGTCCTGAGATCTAAATTCTCATTTCAATTCTCTGTTTAATGCTTTCATTGTTCATTTACTTTGCTGTTATAAGATCCGGTTCAATCCCAATTCCCTTTTCCTCTTCTGTTTGATGCAATTTAGTTTTTCTTTGTTTAAATTCTGCAAATCCATTCCCCAATTCCCTTTACATTTCAAGCAATTTATATTCCTTGCACTTTAAGATTCCGCAATTTACATTTCTTGCACTTTAAGTTTCTGTCATTTAATTTCTTGTCCTTTAAGTTTCAGCAATTTACTTTCCCGCTCTCTTTAATTTCATGCAATTTACATTCTGCAAATTACAAGTCACCCAACCAACACTTGATTCGCTTGACTAAATCAACCACTAAACTAAAATTGCTCAATCCTTCAATCCCTGTGGGATCGACCTCACTCCCGTGAGTTTTTATTACTTGACACGACCCGGTACACTTGCCGGTTAGTTTTGGGTGTTTTGGGAGAGATTCGTTTCTCATCAAAATATCTCATCAGTACGCGTCACTCAAAATTGTGCTAAACGCACAATTCTAGCATCATTTTGGCGCAATTCTCTGTTTCAATTGAGGGGACAATAATTTCCATGCGACGCGTACGCGTCGCCCACGCTTTCGCGTGGTGTGTGTGAAGTGAAAGTGATGCGTTTGCGTCACTGACGCAAACACGTGGCCCAAATTGTGCCTAACGCATACCAGCCGCACGATTCCAGCCCAACTTTCTGGGCGTTGGATTGTGACGTCGATTTTGAGTCGACGCCCACGTGTGGGGTGATTTTTTTTTATGCAGTTTTGCAGAATGAAATGCTGATGCGGATGTTATGAATAAATCTAGGTACAATAAAAATAAAATAAAATAAAACAAAAAACACACAAAACGAAATAAAATTAAAATTGAAAAAGGAACGATCATACCATGGTGGGTTGTCTCCCACCTAGCACTTTTGGTTAAAGTCCTTAAGTTGGACATTTGATGAGCTTCCTGCTATGGTGGCTTGTGCTTAAACTCATCCAAAAATCTCCACCAACGTTTGCATTTCCAATAGCCTCTGGGGTCCCATACTAGGCAAGTAAAGCCTTCGAGCAAGTTAAAGCAGGTTTTTAGACTCCAGGAGTATTGATTATCAGGATAAATTCCAGGATCCCAAACCTTGCTTCTGTACCCATCTTTGTCTTGATCTACATTTTTCCAGCTGGGTAGTACGGAATTTGAATCCTCACTAAGATGACCAAACATCTTCCTAGACCCATTCAATTGAAATCGAAACCAATCCTTGTACCTCAAATTGAAGCGTGGAGCTTTATTGAATCTTGCATACCAGCTCTGAGTGCAAGCCATTTCCCTCTTACTCTTAAAGCCGCAAAGAGCTCTAAGCTGGCCATCTGTTTCAAGCAAACCATATTCAAGTGGAAAAGTAAAGATAAAGGCTAAGGATTTTATCCAGTTGAAGTTTGTATTGGGTGGTAATGGCCTTGGGATAGGTGTTTCCAGTGGTTTTGCAAGCTCTACTCCCTTGTATTCTTCTGTGAATTCCTCCACTTCTTTGCAAACTTCTTCAACTACAACCACGTCTTGATCAAAGTCTTTGATATCTTCCTCATCACTCAAGTCATAAATTGGGGGTTGAGAAAAATCTACCTCCGCATCATCTTCGTAGTATTCACTTGGGGAAGATTCTTCAATCTCAAAGAATTCACTTGCGGATGCAAGTTTATCATTAGGAGAACTTGATTCATGATGATCATTACCAAGGGAACTTGCTTTTTGAGCTGTTCCGTCTAGTTCTTCATAAGATATATGCTTCGGGGGTTGTGCATCATCCTCCTTAGCATCAATTGAAAACTGCTCGGTGGAATTCTCCACAATTCTTGATTCCCATGGAGGTTCATCATCTTCTAAGTCTTCAACCAATTCTTCTTCTTCGATAATTATGGCTTCCTCCACTTGTTCCAGTACAAAGTCATGCTCCGTACTATCCATTGGAGTTTCTAGTATCTCCTTCATGCTACGTTCTTCATTAGATTGTCCACATAAAGCCATGAGGGTTCCTTGAGTGTCCGAACGTCGGGAAGCTAATCGATTAATCGCTTGATCCAATTGGTGAAGGGTTGCATGAAATTTATTCACTATTTCCTTGAGACGTTCCTGTGATTCTCGGGTTGATGGATATGGACATGGTGCATATGGAAGTGGCTGTTCTTGGGGGTAACTGGATTGGGATTGGGGTGGGTAAGGATTAGGGTCATATGGAGGTGAATGGTGGTGGGTGGCTTGTGAGTGTGGTGGTTCATAGCTATGTTGAGGAGGTAGTTCATAGGTATATGATAGGGCTTGTTGGTAACCACAAGGGGGTCCACCATATCTATTATCATGGTACGCACCTCGGAATGGCTCTTGACCATAGTATTTTGGTGGAGGTTGGTTGTCACGAAGGGGTCCACCATATCTAATGTCTGGGCATGCATTGTAGGATGGTTGATAAACCACTATTTTATGGTTTATCTTGTACTCAATTAAGTGGATTTTATCAACTCTTTACCCACTTATTCATACTATTTGCATGAGTTGACATTCTCCTTCCTGATTTTGTGCTATGATTAAAAATGTGCTTCTTTAGCCTTATATTTGCTAATATTAATCCTCTCTTATTACCATTAGATGCCTTGATATGTGTGTTAAGTTATTTCAGAGTTTATAGGGCAGGAATGGCTTAGAAGATGGAAAAAAAGCATGCAAAAGTGGAAGGAATACAAGAAGTTGAAGGAACTGCAAAGCTGTCAGCCTGACCCTCTCACACTAAAACGGTCATAACTTGAGTTACAAAAGTCCAAACGACGCGGTTCCAGTTGCGTTGGAAAGTTAACGTCCGGGGCTTCGATTTGATATATAATGTGCCATAGTTGCTTTGATGCTAGGCAATGCGGTCGCGTGATCCATGCGGACGCGTCGCAGTGGCAAAAAACCAGCATGGCAGATTTCTTCTCCAGCGATTTTTGGGCTGTTTTCGACCCAGTTTTCGGTCCAGAAAACTCAGATTAGAGGCTATAAAACAGGGAAATGCATCCATTCATAATCATGCTCTCATAATTCACTTCTCATAATTTAGATGTAGTTTTGAGGGAGAGGTTCTCTCCTCTCTCTTTTAGGATTTAGAATTAGGATTTCTTTTGCTTTCAGGATTATCTCTTTTTATCAGGTTCAATGTTTTTTTTATTTATTTTCTCAATTTTGTTTATGACTCTTTATGTTTAGATTGATTTTCTTAATTAATATTATTTGAGGTATTTCAGATTTAAGATTGCTTTGCTTTATTTTTATTAATGCTTTTAATTTAATTTAGATATTTCCCTTTTTGGCTTTGGTTAAATAATTGGTGACTCTTGAGTTATCCAACTCGAAGTGTTGATTGAAAATTAGAATTCTTCAAGAATTAATTTGAGATCCAATAACTCTAGCCTTTCCCAGGGAAAGACTAGGACTTGAGGATTTGAAATTAATTCATCCACTTGACTTACCTTTATAGTTAGAGGTTAATAAGGTGGGGGAAGAATCCAATTCTCATCACAATCGACAAGGATAACTAGGATAGGACTTCCAGTTTTCATATCTTGCCAGAGTCTATTTTATAGTTATTTATTTATTTTATTCTTCTTACCATTCAACATACTGCTTACTTACTTCCACAACCCCCAATTTACAACTTATAACCAATAATAAGAACATACCTCCCTGCAATTCTTTAAGAAGACGACCCGATGTTTAAATACTCGGTTATCAATTTTAAAGGGTTTGTTACTTGTGACAACCAAAACTTTTGTAAGAAAGGTTGATTTCTTGGTTTAGTAACTATACTTGCAACGAGAGTTTACTATAACCTCTAAACCATCAATCTTCAGTTCTTCAAAATGGCGCCGTTGCCGGGGAATGGCAAACGTGTGCCTTATTATTGGTTATTATAAATATTTAAAAAAAATTTATCTTATCATTCTTATTTTTAAAAATCAAATATTTTTTTAAAATCATATCTTTTTCAAAAATTTTTCTTATCCTTTTTCAAAAATCATATCTTTTTCAAAATATTTTCTTTTTATTAGTTTTTGTTTTTATTTTCTCCTACTACTATGAACTCTCACCCCTTTGGCTATGAGTCTGATTACAATTATGTTACAGGAAGAAGAAATTATAATGAGAACAGGCATCAAGGTTGGAACAATCAAAGATGGGAGGAGCCACAAGGATTTGATCAACCCTCATGGCAACAACCACCTCCAATGGACTATCAACAACCAGCACCATATGCCTATAAACCCTCTCCTCAACATGACTTTGGACCACCATACTCACAAGCCCCTTTTCACCATTCACCTTCATATGACCCTAACCCTTATCCACCCCAATTCCATCCCAATTACTCCCAAGAACCACCACCTCCCTATGCATCATATCCATCTCCCTCACCCCAAGAATCAACGGAGCGACTCAAGGAAACATTTGAAAAATTTAATGCAACCCTTCACCAATTGAATCAAGCAATAAATCAATTATCTTCCCGACGTTCGGACACTCAGGAAAACCCCATGGCTTCATGTGGACAATCTAATGAAGAACGTAGCATGAAGGAGACATTAGAAACTCCGGTGGACAGTAAGGAGCATGAATTTGTACTGGAACAAGTAGAGGAAGCCGGAATTATTGAAGAAGAAGAAGTGGTTGCAGACTTAGGAGATGCTGAACCTCCATGGGAAAGTCAAGACATAGAGACTCCTTCCAAGACGATTGAAATTGATGCTGAGGAGGGTGTACAACCTCCAAGGCATATCATGGTTGAAAACTTGGAAGAGGTTGATCAAGAGATGGAGACTAAAGAAGTAGAAGCACAGCCTCCCATGCCCTTGGTGAGAAATAAAGAAGAGATTGAATTGGAAGAAAGCTACCAAGAGGAAGAGTTTGATATTGAAGAAACTTGCAAAGAGGTGGAAGTTGTCAGAGAAGAGCATAAGGGAGTAGAGGTTGCAAATTCGTTAACAATACCTCCCCCTAAGTTGCCATCATCCTTCACAACATTCAAGTGGGTAAAATTCATATCCCTTAGCTTTCTAATTCCTCTTGAATATGGGCTACTAGAGACGGATGGTCAACTTAGAGCTCTTTGTGGCATTAAGAGTAAGAGGAAGATGGTTAGTGGTTGGAGTTGTCAAGCAAGGTTCAACATGGTTGTGTGCTCAAAGTTTAAACGCAAAGGTTAGTGTAGAGCTCAACTGAATGGGTCTAGGAAGTTGTTTGGCTTCTTTAGTGAGAATTCAGATTGCTTGCTACCCGGATGGAATCAAGATGATCAACACAAAGACGGGTGTAAAAACAAGGTTTGGGATCTTGGAATCTATTCTGACATTCAGCATACTGGAAGCCTGAGAACCTGTTTAAAACCGCTCAAGGGCTTTACGTGCCTAGTTTGGGACCCCGGAGACCATTGGAATTCCAAAGATTGGTGGAGATTTTTGGATGAATACAAGCACAAGCCACCATAACAGGGAGCTCACCAAATGTCCAACTTAAGGACTTTAACTAAAAGTGCTAGGTGGGAGACAACCCACCATGGTATGATCGTTTCTTTTTCAATTTATTTCATGTTGTTTGTTTTTATTTTATTTTAATTTCATTGAACCTGGAATTATTCATAGCATCTACATTAGCATTGCATACTGCATAATTGCATAATTGCATATAAAAAAAAAACACGCACGCGACGCGGCAGCGTCGCTGATGCGTCCGCGTCACTAGTGCGTTGGGAAGAAAAGAATTGAACAGAGAGTCATGCGAGAGCATGGCTGGAGGCGCGCCTTTAGCATAATTTGACCCACGCGACCGTGTCGCTGACGCGTCCGCGTCATATTGCAAAATAGCTTCCCACGCGTCCGCGTCACCCACGTGAACGCGTGACTCTGTGGAATCGACGTAAATGGGTGTATGGCAGTAAGTTGGGCTGGAATGAGGCTGGACCCATGCTGAAAGCACAAGCCCACTCACACGAACGTATGCCCCATGTGTTCGCGTCGTTTTTCAAAAATGGCCATCCACGCAATCGCGTCAACGACGTGACCGCGTCACCCTGGATTTTGGCAATACTAATTTTCGAACAGAGAGTTGTGCGAGTGCGAGGCTGCCCTCGTGCCAATAGCATAAACTATGTCACGCGACCGCGTGACCGACGCGACCACGTGACCGACACGACCGCGTCAATCCGTGTAAGTGCAAGTCACGCGACCGCGTGCCCCATGCATCCGCGCCGCTTGCGCCGCACAGCTTATCCTAATTTGCCAAATACCTTATCTTTTCTTCCACAATCCTAATTTTTCCTCCCTCCTTTCTTACTTACTTCTTCCGTTCTTTCCCTTCTCATTCTTCTTATCTTTCATTTTATTTTACTTAATTTATTTGCATATTTCATTCATTGCATCTTAATTTTGTGCATATTTTTCTTTTCTTTTCTAAATTCATTATTTTACCTTTGGTGTTAATTTTCTTATTTAACTGTTGCATCTTCTCTTGAATTATTTTGGGTGCTTAGTAACTTGTTTTATTTTGGATAGGTAATATTATTTATATCAATGCCAATTTTTTATACCTGTATTACTTTTACATTGACATAAATTTATATTATCTCTCCTTACCCACACTCTCTTCTCTATTTTTGCAAACTTTTGCATTCTTGAATTGCCATGTACTTCTACTGTTTTCTCATTTGCATGTTGTAGCTACCATGTAATTGAGATCCTCATTATCTGGCATTAACCCAACCATATTTTATTTTATCTTTATTTCTGGGTTACTGTTCTTCTTTTTCTCTTCTTTCAGGCTGGCCACCGAAGACGGAAAAAGGGAGAAACTTCTAAAAGGGGAGACAAACAAGTCTATCTGCACAATCCTTGAAGAAAAGTATCAATTGGAACAACCCGTCCACCTGCACATCTCAGCATGCACCGAGGACGGTGCAATCTTTAAGTGTGGGGAGGTCGATACCGATCTCCATGGGTTAGTTACTCTTCTATCTCAACACCAATATTTTATTTTCTTTGTTTGTTCATTGTTGCATTTGCATATTTGATTGCATGTTTATTTGATTTTGTGCATTTAGTTACTACTTGGATGAAGTAATATTTTCTTTTTCAAGAAATTTTTATAATATTTCACTAATTTAAATTGAAAAATTTTTGTGTTAAACTTGTTTGAAGTTGTATTTGGAACATGGTTTTTGAGTCAAAGAATACACAACCTTTGAAATTTTGAGCTTATTTACATGGTTACATTATTTAACCATAAATTTTTATTCCTGTGTGTTTTCTTCTCTATGATTGTAATCTTTGCTTTGTTCCATTCTATATGTCCACTATTTAGTGTATTTACATGCTTGCATATGATTGAGGCCATTATTTGAATTTTTACTCACTTATCCCAAACAAGCCTACCCTTTCAATTATCTTTGTTAGCCACTTTGAGCCTTTTTATTCCCATTTGTTCTATATTTTACCACATCACTAGCCTTAAGCGGAAAAAAAAGTAATCACCCCAATTGAATCTTTGGTTAGCTTAAGATAGAGATTGTGCATCAACTAAGTGTGGGGAAATTGTGGGAACATGGGTTAATAAGGGAATGTATCATGTTTCTAATTTATTTGAATATTGAAATTTGGGAACCTACTCATGTAAAACCAGAAAAAAAAATTTAAAAATCCATGTACATTGATAAGTTATGTTTGCTTTTATGATTCAAAAAAAAATTCAATAAATAAATAAGGGGACAAAATTACCCCAATGCTAAGTTAATAAAAAGATCAATGCACATGTTATAATTTAAAGAAATATCAAAAATTTGGTACATGAGTATGGGAATCATACAAAAGTGGGAATTATGGGTAGTTAGGCATGAATTTAACAATATATAGAGTATATGTATATTAGGTGAGAGCTTAGGTTAGTCAAAGATTCATATTATAGCTCACTTGGCCTTACATGTTCCCTTACCTTTACCTCAGTCCCATTACAACCCTGAAAAGACCTCATGATGTTTGCATTGGTATACTAAATATTTGTTGATTGGTTAGATGAAGAACAAAGTTTAGAAAGCATGATCAGAGAAGAGTAGAGTGAATTACCATATACACTTGAGAGACTAGAGTGATATACACTACCAGTGAGGGTTTAATGCTTGATTCTATGTTCCCTGATTTCATGAGCTATCTTCTTACAGGTTTACTTATCTTTTATTGTGTAATTTGAATTAGTGGAATTTGGTTCATATTTGTCTTGGAGAATTTATTTACTTTTAAAACCAAGTAGGTAGAAACATTTTGCATGTAGTTGCATTCATACAGATAGGTTGCATTTCATGCATTCTACCATTCCCCTTCACTCCTTTATAGCTTCTCTTGAGTTTATCATGAGGACATGCTAATGTTTAAGTGTGGGGAGGTTGATAAACCACTATTTTATGGTTTACCTTGTGCTCAATTGAGTGGATTTTATCAACTCTTTACCCACTTATTCATACTATTTGCCTGAGTTGACATTCTCCTTCCTGATTTTGTGCTATGATTAAAAATGTGCTTCTTTGGCCTTATATTTGCTAATATTAATCCTCTCTTATTACCATTAGATGCCTTGATATGTGTGTTAAGTGATTTCAGAGTTTATAGGACAGGAATGACTTAGAGGATGGAAAGGAAGCATACAAAAGTGGAAGGAATACAAGAAGTTGAAGGAACTGCAAAGTTGTCAGCCTGACCCTCTCGCACTAAAACGGTCATAACTTGAGTTTCAGAGGTCCAAAGGATACGGTTCTTGTTGCGTTGGAAAGCTAACGTCCGGGGCTTCGATTTGATATATAATATGCCATAGTTTCTCTGACGCTAGATGACGCGGTCGCGTGATCCACGCGGATGCATCGCAGTGGTGAAAAACCAGCGTGGCAGATTTCTTCTCCAGCGATTTCTGGGCTGTTTTCGACCCAGTTTTCGGCCCAGAAAATTCAGATTAGAGGCCATAAAGCAGGGAAATGCATCCATTCATAATCATGCTCTCATAATTCACTTCTCATGATTTAGATGTAGTTTTGAGGGAGAGGTTCTCTTCTCTCTCTTTTAGGATTTAGAATTAGGATTTCTTTTGCTTTCAGGATTATCTCTTTTTATCAGGTTCAATGTTTTTTTTATTTATTTTCTCAATTTTGTTTATGACTCTTTATGTTTAGATTGATTTTCTTAATTAATATTATTTGAGGTATTTCAGATTTAAGATTGCTTTGCTTTATTTATATTAATGCTTTTAATTTAATTTAGATATTTCCCCTTTTGGCTTTGGTTAAATAATTGGTGACTCTTGAGTTATCCAACTCGAGGTGTTGATTGAAAATTGGAATTCTTCAAGAATTAATTCGAGATCCAATAACTCTAGTCTTTCCCAAGGAAAGACTAGGACTTGAGAATTCGAAATTAATTCATCCGCTTGACTTACCTTCATAGTTAGAGGTTAATAAGGTGGGAGAAGAATCCAATTCTCATCACAATCGACAAGGATAACTAGGATAGGACTTCCAGTTTTCATATCTTGCTAAGAGTCTATTTTATAGTTATTTATTTATTTTATTCTTCTTACCATTCAACATACTGCTTACTTACTTCCACAACCCCCAATTTACAACTTATAACCAATAATAAGAACATACCTCCCTGCAATTCCTTGAGAAGACGACCCGAAGTTTAAATACTCGGTTATCAATTTTAAAGGGGTTTGTTACTTGTGACAACCAAAACTTTTGTAAGAAAGGTTGATTTCTTGGTTTAGTAACTATACTTGCAACGAGAGTTTACTATAACCTCTAAACCATCAATCTTCAGTTCTTCAATGGTCGTTGTCCATGGTATCTTGGAAGATGTTGTTGCCGAAAGGGTTGATCAGATCCTCGTGGTTCCTTCCAACTTTAATTGTTCCGACCTTGATGCATGTTCCTGTTATAGCTTCCATTCCTTCCAACAACATTAGAACCAAACTCAAAGCGACGGGGGTGAGAACTCATAGTAACTAATAAAAATTAAAAACAAAAATAAAACAAATAAACAAGAAAAATAAAATATTTACAATAACCAATAATAAGGCACACAATTGCAATTCCCCGGCAACGGCACCATTTTAACGAGTATATTCTTGCTAGTAAAGAATTTTTATGAAAATAATCGCGTTGTAAGTATAGTTTCTAAACCAGCAGAGAATCCTTTCGTACAAAAATTTGGTTGTCACAAGTAACAAAACCCAATAAAATTTATAACCGAAGTATTTAAACCTCGGGTCGTCTTCTCAAGGAATTGCAGCGAAGTATGATTTATTATTGGTTATGGAAAAAGGTATATTTTTGGGTTTTTTTGAAATAGGGAACAAGAAAAATAAATTAGCAATAAAGTAAATTAATTATCATGAACACCAGTGCAAGGTATAAGAACTGGAAATCCCATCCTAGTTATCCTTATCAGGTATGATGAGAATTATTTATTGCTCCCACTTAGTTAACCCTTACTAAATAAAGGAAAGTCAAGTGGACCAATTAACTTGATTCCTCAAGTCCTAGTTAACTCCTGTGGAAAGACTAACTTTAGAGGGATCCAAGTCAATCAGCAGTTTCTAACTCTTAATCAACCACTGAGTTTGATAACTCAAGTGTCACCAATTACTTAACCAAAACCAAAAGGAGAAAAATCTAACATGGAAAGATTCATAAGCCAATTTGGCAACATAAGTAATTAACAAGTAAAAGCATTAGAGTAACTAAAATTAAAAGAGAAACATAGATTAAAGGAATATTGAACCTGGATTGAAGAAATAACCATAAACTAAGAAAAATCCTAATCCTAAAACCTAAGAGAGAGGAGAGAACCTCTCTCTCTAGAAAGTACATCTAAACCTACAATTACGAATGTTGTATGAGTTGTCTCTTTTGATTACCCCATTCTCTGGCTTCTATTCTGTGTTTCTGGGCTTGGATTTGGGCCGAAAAAGGGTCCAGAAATCGCTGGGGGGCGACTTCTACAATTTTCTGCATGTGGCGTCCGTTACGCGTGCGCGTGGGTCACGCGTTCGTGTCATTTGGAGTTTTCCTTGTCACGCGTATACGTCAGTCACGTGTGCGCATCAGTTGTGTTCTGCTCTAGGCACGCGTCCGCGTTGTCCACGCGTACGCGTCGATGCCTTTTTCTTCAAAACTCCATTTTTGTGCTTTCTTTCCATTTTTTTATGTTTCCTTTCTGTCCTCTAAGCCATTCCTGCCCTATGAAGCCTGAAAATACTTAACACATAGATTACGGCATCGAATGGTAATAAAGGATAATTAAAATAATTATTTTTAATGCATAGAAAACATGTTTTCACATATATCATAAAATAAGGATGGAATAGTAAAACCATGCAATTCGTATGAATAACTGGGTGAAGAATTGATAAAAACACTTAATTGAGCACAAGATGAATCATAAAATAGGGGTTTATAAACCTCCCCACACTTAAACACTAGCATGTCCTCATGCTAAATCCAAGAGAAAAATGAGAAAATATTGGGTACATGCTCATATGTTGGTTAAATGTATAAACCTTACGCATTGATGTTCTTGTATATAGTTTGAAAGAAAGAAAAATGAGAAAAATAAAAGAAAAAGAAAAAGAAACAAAAAGAAGAGTATGGAAAAGAAAAGAAAAAAAATATAGAAAAAAAAGAAAAAAGAAAAGAAATAAAAAAGGGGACAAAATGTCCCAAAGCAAAGTCCAATAAAGAATCAATGCATAAGTGTTATGATCAAGAAAAGAATGCATGAGTATGTTAAAAAAGTGAAGAATGGGTAGTTAAGTTAGTTTGAATTGTATAGGTTGTCATAGGTTAGGTGGGAAGTCTAAGCTTATCAAAGATTCAAATTTCAAGCTCACTTGACCAAATACGCATCCTACCTTGATCCTAGCCGCATTACAACCTATGAAAAGACCTCATGATACTTGTATGCATGCATGAAATAAATGTTGATTGTTAGATGAAAAACAAATCTTGGAAAGCATGATTAGGGGAGAATTGAGTGAATCGACCCTAAATACTTGAGTGAATAGAGTGCAAACACTACCGGTGAGGGTTCGATTGCTCAATTACATATTTTCACCTACAATCATCACTTTTCTTCCAAGTTTGTAAAACTTTTACTAGCTCAATTCAATTGTGGTTTGGCATGGTTGTTAATACCCTTAGCCCTTGTGCTTGTATTGGTTTTCTTGGGAATTGATTTATTTTGACCAAGCAAGTGCATGCATTTAGATAGTTGCATATAGGTAGATTGCATTTAGTTAGTTTACATTGAATAAATGTTGATACCCTTTGTCTCTCTCTTGGTTTAAGCATGAGGACATGCTTGGTTTAAGTGTGAGGTTGATAAACCCCTTTTGTAGGATTTATCTTGTGCTTAATTTAGGAGATTTTATGACCTTTTACCCACATTTATTCGATGAAATAGCATGGTTTCATGATTGTCTCCTAACTTGTGCTTAAGTGTGAAAACATGACTTTTAGGCCCTTAATTGTTAACTTTAATTCACCTTTGATTCCACTAGATGCCTTGATGTGTTTGCTAGTAATTTCAGGTTGAAAAGGCTAGGAATGGATCAAAGGAATGGAGAGAAAAGCATGCAAAGTGGAGAACACATGGAAAAAGCCAAAAATTTGGATGCACCCATCCACGCGCACGCGCATTGGACGCGCACGCGTGGATCTCAAAAAACCCTAGGGACGCGCACGCGTGCTGTACGCGTACGCGTCGGTGTCCGCACGTGATTTTTAATTAGAAAACGTGCCCAGCGAATTCTGAGAAGCTGTGGGGCCCAGTTTGCAACCAACTTTGGTGCCAAAGTGCTTTAAAGGACCAAGGATTGAAGGGAATTAACATCTTAGCATCATTTACACACATTAAGATTAGTTTAGAGTTAGTTTTAGAGAGAGAAGCTCTCACTTCTCTCTAGGATTAGAATTCGGATTAGGTCTAGTTCAATAAATCTTAGATCTAGGATTTAATTCATGCTTTCATCTACTTCTATTTCTCAACTCTTTGTTGTTACATTCATCATTCTTCTATTCTTTTGTTGTAATTTCTTCTACTTTGTTTCTATACTTTGTTGTAGATCTACTCTTGTTTCTTCTATTCTCTTTCAATTCAATTTGAGGTAATTCATGTCAATAATGTTCTTTTTTATTGTTGTTGCTAATTTCTTGCAATAAGTAGTTGTTAGATTCTATTCTTGTTGCCAATTTACTATGCTTTTCTTTTATACCTTCCAAGTGTTTGTCAAAATGCTTGAGAAGATGTTAGAGTAGAATTTTATGTTCTTGGCTTGGGAAGGTAACTTAGGAATTCTTGAGATGCTAATGTCCAAGTGATTGATAGTTAATAGCCGTTGACTCTAGCTCTCATTAATTCAATTCGTGAATAGCTAGGACTTATGGACTTGGATTGATATAGCTCATTTGACTTTCTTCTACTTGTTAGAGGATGACTTAGTGGGATTCATCCTTGCAAATATCATACTGTGGTTAGTGATAAGGATAGAGATCCTTGACCACCAAACCTTGCCAACACCTCTTTGTCAATTGATTTCTTTTATCATTTACTTTTCATGTCTCTTATCTCAAAAACCCCAAAACATACCTCATAACCAATAACAAGACACTTTATCGCAATTCCTAGGGAGAACGACCCGAGGTTTAATACTTCAGTTTATAATTTTAGGGGTTTATACTTGTGACAAACAATCTTTTGTATGAAACGATTATTTGTTGGTTTAGAAACTATACTTGCAACGAAGATTCATTCGTGAAATTCTATACCATCAATAATCCACTCATCAAAATGGCGCGTTGCCGGGGAATTGCAATGGTGTTATGTTATTGGTTATTGTATATATGTGAATATTGTGAATAGCTTTATTTTTGGATTACTTGTCAGTTTTTGCTAGCTTTAGGACTTTGTTTCATTCTTTCTTATTAGCTTTTGCTTCTTATTTTCCCTTTTCATTATGAATTCTCACCTTGGCTACGAGTTTGGTTTTCACTATGTTGTAGGAAATGAGAGCTACAATGAGGATGTGCATCAAAGATGGGACAATCAAAGGTGGGAAGAGCCATATACATATGATCAATCCTCATGCCAACAACCTCCACCAATAGACTATGAACAAGAGACATTCCATGATGCATATCAATCCAATGGCTATAGTGAATCCCCTTGTGACTTTTAAGAACCACCACCATATGCCTATGAGCCATATCCTCAACATAATCCTCAACCATACTCACAAGCCTCTTTTCACCAAACACTTTCATATGACCCTAACCCACATACACCATATCAACCACCTTTTGAACCATATGAGCCATACATGGAACCACCATTCCAATATTAATACTCCCAAGAACCACCTCAATACACACCACCATACCCTTACCAAGAAGAACCACCTTCCTATTATGAACCCTTCCTCCAAGACAATGAACCCTCTTATCCACCCAAATCCTCAATGGATAAAACCCTTGGCCTTATACTTCAAGGGCAAGGAGAAATGCAAAGGGAGACACTAGAATTTGTGGCTACCTTTACCGAGGTAGTAAGCCGATTAGCCTCCCAATGCTTGAGCACTCAAAGCACTCCCATGGCCACATGTGGAGAAGCAATTGAAGAGCATAGCATGAAGGAGAGATTGGAAGTTCCGGTGGAGAAGGAGGAATGCTATGTTATGTTAAAACAATTGGAGGAGCCTATGGTCATTGAAGAAGAGGAAGAAGTAGTTGAGGACTTAAAAGATGCGGAACCTCCTTGGGAACCGAGAGTTGAGGAGAAATCCCCAAGACGATTGAATTTGATGTTGAGGAGGAGAGTGCACAACCTCCAAAATAATTTTTGAATGAAGACTTGGAGGGCATGAAGCAAGAATTTAGTTCCCTTGGTGATGAAGATTATGCATCAAACCTATTTGGTGGTGAATCCTTTGCACTTAAAGAACCTTCTCCCAATGAGATAGAAAGCAATGTGGAGGTAGATTTCTCTCAACCTCTTATTTATGATTTGAGTGATGGAGAAGAGTTAGATAAAATTGATGAACAAAGGATTGAAAGTGAAGAAGTTTGTGAAGAGGTGAAGGTTGACAAGGAAGACCACAAGGGAGTAGAGCTTGTAAGGATATTGGAGACACCTCTCCCCAAGCCATCACCATCCATTCTCTCATTCAAGTGGGTAAACTTCTTATCTCTAAGCTTCATTATCCCACTTGAATATGGTTTACTTAAGACGGATGGTCAACTTAGAAATATTTGTGACTTTAAGAGCAAAAGGGAGATGGTTAGTGGTTGGCATTGTAAATCAAAGTTCATCATGGTGGCATGTTCAAAGCTTAATAGCCAGGGTTAGTATAGAGCTAGATCGCTTGGGTCTAGGATGATGTTTGGTCACTTCATTGGGAATTCGTCTTGCTCACCACCCGGATGGACTAATAATGAGAATCAACTTTAAGACGGGTGTGAAAATAAAGTGTGGGATCCCAGATTACAAGAAGAGGATCGACTTTGGGAGCCCCGAGCTTGTGAAGATCCCCATCAAGACTTGGTGCCACTCATGAAAAATCTTGGGGCACAATAGAGAACCAAGCATTGAGATGAGCTCCCCATAAGTCCAACTTAAGGACAATAAACAAAAGTGTTAGGTGGGAGACACCCCACCATGGTAAAATCTTTTCATTTTCTCATTTTGTAAATATTGGTAAGAATTAGTTTAATTTCATGTTTTTGTTGGGTTGTTGAGTTTATTATGTAGTTTAGTAGGTTGAATAAGGTTTTATGGTGTTTTGGTAGCTGTTTGGAGGTTTGTAATGCTTGGATTGATGCAAAAACATAGAAAAATTTTGAAAAATAAAGCACCATCCACATGTACGTGCACTCCACGCGTACGTGTGCATCAAGCGTTTTCGACCATTCACGCGCACGCATCATGTACGCGTACGCGTGAATTGAAAAGTTCCACCTCCCAGCCAAAAACCCGAGAGTTGTGCATGCACTGCGCGAACATTGCACCGGAGGCACAACCATCAACCCACGCGTAAGCGTGATGGACGCGTGCACGCCCCCTCTCTGGTCTATCATGCACGCGTACGCGTGACCCACGCGTACGCGTTGCGCCCATTTCACCCCCATCCACGCACACGCGTGATGCACGCGCACGCGTGGACCACCTTATTTCACATACGTCTTTTCTTCTCCGATTTCCATTTCTTTCCTTCTTCTTTCTTCTCCTCTATTCTTTCCCTTCTCCTACCATTATCCAACACTTCCAAACACCGTTTATAACCACCTAGGTAGTTAGTTAGTTAGTTTAACTTTCATTTAAATTTCTATTTCTGTAAGTGTTGGATTGTTAATCTTGTTTACCATTAATTGCTGCTGAGTATTAAAAAGGATGTTATCTTAACATAATTATGTCTATAATATTTGTTGGATTCCTTGATTGAGGTCATATTTTGCCACTTGATTTTGAATTCTTCATGCTTACCTTTTGTGAACACCAAGTGATGAGAATTGCCTTCGATCTTGTAAACCCTTTTGAATTGCATGATTTAACCACCATGTGATTTGAAGCCTCTTCCTCGATTAGGCGAGTTCTTGATGGATGTTGTGCATTTACCTTAACGCATCGTGCTTCTTGGTCATATGCATCCATATGTTTTTAGCTTGAATGTTTTCATGCTTCTTTATTGCTTGTTTGGTTGTTTAACCTACAAGTTTAGAGCATTTCAAGCACACTACAATGAGTAAAGTGCATGCTTCTTTTGTGACATAGCTGATAAACCCCGATTTCGTGGTTTATCTTGTGCTTATTGGTGTGCGAAATCGTGATCATTCCATTCCTTGGTAACGGCGCTAAAAACTCAATACGCACGTTCATGATCTTATATCTGTTTCACAACTTCGTACAACTAACCAGCAAGTGCACTGGGTCGTCCAAGTAATAAACCTTACGTGAGTAAGGGTCGATCCGACGGAGATTGTCGGCTTGAAGCAAGCTATGGTCACCTTGTAAATCTCAGTTAGGCGGATTCAAATAGTTTTAAGAAATTATAGTGGATGAAAATTAAATAAAATATAAAATAGGATAGTGGTACTTATGTAATTCATTGGTGAGATTTTCAGATAAGCGTATAAAGATGCTTTCGTTCCTCTGATCTCTGCTTTCCTGTTGTCTTCATCCAATCAATCCTACTCCTTCCCATGGCAAGCTGTATGTTGGGCATCACCGTTGTCAATGGCTAATTCCCATCCTCTCAGTGACAATGGTCCAAGATGCTCTGTCACGGCACGGCTATTCATCTGTCGGTTCTCGATCATACTGGAATAGGATCCATTGATCCTTTTGCGTCTGTCACTACGCCCAGCACTCGCAAGTTTTAAGCTCGTCACAGCCATTCCTTCCCAGATCCTACTTGGAATACCATAGACAATGTTTAGAATTTCTGGATCTCAGGAATGGCCATCCATGGGTTCTAACTTATACCACGAAGACGCTAATAACTCAGACTCGGTCCCCTGTATTAGATATCCAAGAGATATCCATTCAATCGAAGGTAGAACGGAAGTGGTTGTCAGGCACGCGTTCATAGGGGAATGATGATGACTTTGTCACGATCATCATATTCATGTTGAAGTGCGAATGAATATCTTAGAAGCAGAATAAGTTGAATTGAATAGAAAAACAGTAGTACTTTGCATTAATCTTTGAGGAACAGCAGAGCTCCACACCTTAATCTATGGTGTGTAGAAACTCTACCGTTGAAAAATACATGAGTGAAAGGTTCAGGCATGGCCGAATGGCGAGCCCCCATGATCTAAGAACTAAACGTCCCAAGATATCTAATACAATAGTAAAAACTCCTATTTATACTAAACTAGTTACTAGGGTTTACAGAAGTAAGTAATTGATGCATAAATCCACTTATGGGGCCCACTTGGTGTGTGCTTGGACTGAGCTTAAAGTTTACACGTGCAGAGGCTTCTTTTGGAGTTGAACGCCAAGTTGTAACGTGTTTTTGGCATTCAACTCTGGTTCGTGACGTGTTTCTGGCGTTTAACTCCAGACTACAGCGTAGAACTGGCGTTCAACGCCCTTTTGCATCGTTTAAACTCGGGCAAAGTATAGACTATTATATATTTCTGGAAAGCCCTGGATGTCTACTTTCCAACGCCGTTGAGAGCGCGCCATTTAGAGTTTTGTAGCTCCAGAAAATCCACTTTGAGTGCAGGGAGGTCAGAATCCAACAGCATTAGCAGTCCTTCTTCAACCTCTGAATCTGATTTTTGTTCAAGTCCCTCAATTTCAGCCAGAAAATACCTGAAATCATAGAAAAATACACAAACTCATATTAAAGTCCAGAAATGTGAATTTAACATAAAAACTAATAAAAACATCCCTAAAAGTAACTAGATCCTACTAAAAACATACTAAAAACAATGCCAAAAAGCGTATAAATTATCCGCTCATCACAACACCAAACTTAAATTGTTGCTTGTCCTCAAGCAACTGAAAATCAAACAAGATAAAAATAAGAGAATATAGTATAAATTCCAAAATATCAATGAAACATAGCTCCAATCAGATGAGCGGGACTTGTAGCTTTTTGCCTCTTGAATAGTTTTGGCATCTCACTTTATCCATTGAGGTTCAGAATTATTGGCATCTATAGGAACTCAGAGTTCAGATAGTGTTATTGATTCTCCTAGTTCAGTATGTTGATTCTTGAACACATCTACTTTATGAGTCTTGGCCGTGGCCTTAAGCACTTTGTTTTCCAGTATTACCACCGGATACATAAATGCCACAGACACATAACTGGGTGAACCTTTTCAGATTGTGACTCAGCTTTGCTAAAGTCCCTAATTAGAGGTGTCCAGGGTTCTTAAGCACACTCTTTTTTACATTGGACCTTGACTTTAACCGCTTAGTTTCAAGTTTTCACTAGACACCTTCACGCCACAAGCACATGGTTAGGGACAGCTTGGTTTAGCCGCTTAGGCCAGGATTTTATTCCTTTAGGCCCTCCTCTCCACTGATGCTTAAAGCCTTGGATCTTTTTTATTTACCCTTGCCTTTTGGTTTTAAGAGCTTTTGGCTTTTTCTGCTTGCTTTTTCTTTTTCTATTTTTTTTTGCCATTTTTTTTCTGCAAGCTTTGTATTCACTGCTTTTTTTTTGCTTCAAGAATCATTTTTATGATTTTTCAGATTATCAAATAACATGTCTCCTTGTCATCATTCTTTCAAGAGCCAACATATTTAACATTCATAAACAACAACTTCAAAAGACATATGCACTGTTCAAGCATTCATTCAGAAAACAAAAGGTATTGTCACCACATCAATATAATTAAACTAAGTTCAAAGATAAATTCGAAACTCATGTACTTCTTGTTCTTTTGAATTAAAAACATTTTTCATTTAAGAGAGGTGATGGATTCATAGGACATTCATAACTTTAAGACAAAGTTACTAAATACTAATGATCATGTAATAAGACACTAACATAGATAAGCACTTAACATAAAGAAAACGAAAAAACAGAAAATTTGAGAACAAGGAATGAGTCCACCTTAGTGATAGTGGCGTTTCCTTCTTGAGGAACCAATGAT
>NC_029785.2:55769179-55776204 GCF_000816755.2 Arachis ipaensis
CTCCCAAAAATTTTGTGGAGGAAAGTGCATCCCTTAAGGCATCTCAGGGATTTCTTGGTGATGAGCTTCTTCATGCGTCTCTTGAGATCCATGAATAGGCTCTCTTGTTTGCTCCATCCTTTTCTTAGTGATAGGCTTGTCCTCATTAATGAGGATATCTCCCTCTATGTCAATCCCAGCCGAATTGCATAGATGGCAAATGAGGTGAGGAAAAGCTAACCTTACCCTAGTGGAGGACTTGTCAGCCACCTTGTAGAGTTCTTGAGGTATAATCTCATGAACCTCCACCTCTTCTCCAAACATGATGCTATGGATCATGATGGCCCGGTCTATAGTAACTTCAGATCGGTTGCTAGTGGGAATGATTGAGCGTTGAATGAACTCCAACCATCCTCTAGCTACAGGCTTAAGGTCCAGTCTTCTCAGTTGAACCGGTTTGCCTTTTGAGTCAATCTTCCATTGAGCTCCTTCCACACATATGTCCATGAGGACTTGGTCCAACCTTTGATCAAAGTTGACTCTTCTTGTGTAGGGGCGTGCGTTCTCTTCTATTATTGGCAAGTTGAACGCCAACTTCACATTTTCCGGACTAAAATTTAAGTATTTCCCCCGAACCATGGTGAGATAATTCTTTGGGTTCGGGTTCTTACTTTGATCATGGTTCTTAGTGATCCATACATTGGCATAGAACTCTTGAACCATTAGGACTCCGATTTGTTGGATTCTCCGTTCTCTCCGTTCTTAGGTGCCATCAATGGTAATAGAAAAATAAAAAGCTTATGCTTTTACCACACCAAACTTAGAATATTGCTCGCCCTCGAGCAAGAGAAGAAAGAAAAGAAGAAGAAGAAGAAGATATGGAAGAGAGGGAGAGAGGGTTGTATTTCGGCCAAGAAGGGGATGAGAGGGTTGTGTTGTGTGAGAATGAAAAAGAATGGAGAGGTTTATATAGTGGAGGGAGAGGGGTTAAGGTTCGGCCATATGGGGTGGGTTTGGGTGGGAAAGTGATTTTGAATTTTGAAGGTAGGTGGGGTTTATGAGGGAGGTTTATGGGGAAGAGTGGATGGATGTGAGTGGTGAAGGGGTAGTAGGGAAGTGAGCTTGAGGGGATTGGTGAAGGGTTTTGGGGAAGGGAGTTTGAGGTGATTGGTGAAGGGTTTTGGGGAAGGGTGTTTATTGGGAAGAGAGGATGAATGAGAAGAGGGAAGAGTATGAGTGGAGGTAGGTGACGTTGGGACTTTTGCCAGTAAAGAAGTTCATATAAACAATCGTGTTGTAGATATAGTCTCTAAACCGACAGAAATTCCTTCGTACAAATGTTTTGGTTGTCACAAGTAACAAACCCCTAAAAAATTGTTAACCGAGTATTCAAACCTCGGGTCGTCTTCTCAAGGAACTGCAAGGAAGTATGTTCTTATTATTGGCTATAAAGGTTGTAATCGGGGTTTAGAAGATGAGAAGCAAGTGATTTGAATGACAAGTAGAGTAAATGGCAATTAAGATAAATAAATACTGTAAAGCAAACTTCTGGCAAGGTAAAAGGAATTGAAAGTCCAACTTGATTACCTCCCTCAACAATAAAGAAAGTTGAATCTAAATTCCACTTAGTTAACCTTTTCTAAAGTAAAGGAAAGTCAAGGGACTAATTAGTTGACCTTCGAATCCAATTTATTTCCTAAGAAAAATTTAGGATTATTGAAGTTCGGTTCAATTAGCAAGATAACGATTATCAATTATGTTGAGTTTGATAACTGTTGAGTTACTGATTTCTTAACCAAGACCAAAAAGAGAAAAAGTAAATTGCTGGAATAGAATATCTTCAGATTAGAAGCAATGGTAACATAAATTAAAGAGAAATCAATCAATAACTGAAATACCTCAAATATCATTATTAATTCAAATCATAATATGGAAAGGATTCATAAGTCAAGTTGGCAACATTTATAAGTACGCATAAAAGCATTAAAGTAAATATTAAACCTGGATCGAGAGTCACTCTTACAAACTAAGAGAAGTCCTAAATCCTAATCCTAATCCTAAGAGAGAGAGGAGAGAACCTCTCTCAAACTAAATCTAAATCATGGAAAGTGAAAATTGGCGAGCTCCCCCTGAATGGATGCGTTCCCTCACTTTGTAACCTCTGGTCTATGCCTTCTGGACTTGGATTTGGGCCAAAAAGGGCTTCAGAATTCGCTATAAGCGTTTTCTGCAATTTCTGGTGCGTGGCCTCTGTCACGCGTCCGCGTGGGTCACGCGGTCGCGTCATTCGGAGCATTTCCTTTCCACGCGGTCGCGTCAGTCATGCGACCGCGTCATGTGTGTTCTGCTTAAAGCGCGTGGTCGCGTCAGTCATGCGGCTGCGTCGCTGCTGATTCGCGCTTGGCATGCGATCGCTTCGTCCATGCGATCGCGTGGATGCCAGTTTCTTCAGAAGCTCCGTTTTGTGCTTTCCTTCCATTTTTGTGTGTTTCCTTTTCCATCCCTTAAGTCATTCTGCCTTAGAAAATCTGAAACTACTCAACACACTAATCACGACATCGAATGAAAATAAAGGTAATTAAAATAATTAATTTTAAAGCTTAGGAAACATGTTTTTCACATACATCACATAATAAGGAAGGGAAAGTAAAACCATGCAATTAATATGAATAAGTGGGTGAAGGATTGAATAAATCACTCAAATTAAGCACAAAATATATCATAAAATATGGGTTTATCAACCTCCCCACACTTAAACAATAGCATGTCCTCATGCTAAATCCAAGGTAAAGAATAAGGTAAGGTTAAAGTGGTGGAATGTTATGCAAAGCAACCTATTCTAAATGCATGTACCTGAATGAGTCATGCAATTCCAATTTATCCACTCATATATAAAGCTTACATGTAGTCAAATTAATTCACATTCTCAAGGAGTCATATATATATATATATATATATATATATAGCCAACCCTTAAATAATAAAGTATTTTAGCAAATGAGATGGGAAATATTGTACAAACTTGCAAAACAATTAGTAATTTAAGCACAGATATATGCTGATGAGCTATTGAACCCTCACTGGATTTTGTGTTTACTCTCTCGTCACTCAGTATTTATTGGGTTTATTCACTCTACTTTTCTTTTTATTCTTACTTTCTATAACTTTGTTCTTCATCTAACCAATCAACAATTATAGAGTACAGTCATACCAAAAGTCACGAGGTCTTTAATTAAGGTTGTAATGGGGCCAAGGTAAAGGTAAGGATATATGTATAAGGCTAAGTGAGCTAATAAGTGAATCCTTAATTAGACTAAGATCTCACCTAACATGTATATTTAGTAGAACGAAACTTCTTTACCAATTTTCCCATATTATCCCACTTGTTGTTACATGCTCATGTTTCAATTTTTGTTTTTATCCCATGTGCATTGCTTTTATTTTGCATTGGGGAATTTTTTTTCGTATCCCCTTTTATTGAATGCTGAAAAATAATTTTTTTTAATGCACATGGTAATTGAATCACTTTGATTTCTCATGAGCATGCTTCCCAAAATTTATTTTATTTCTTTTAACTTTTCTACCCTTTTGTTTCTATCATCCATGTTCCCAATAGGTTTTCCACATTTTAATCTACTTATAATTTTCTATCTTAAGCTAACCAAGGATTCAACTTGGGATTTTATTTTGTTTTTCTGCTTAAGGCTAGTAGTGTGGCTAAATAGAATAAAAGGGATTTTAAAGGCTCAAGGGGGCTAACAAGAGTGATGTGAAAGGTAGGTTATTTTGGGGTAAGTGAGCTAAAATCAAATGATGGCCTCAATCATTCTTTTGGCATGTATCTATATTCTATAATTGGACATATAGATTAAAGCAAAGTAAAGAACATTAGAATAAAAAGAAACAAAACACACAGAAATGAAATTATGGTTTGAATGCAACCATACAATTAAGCTCAAGACTCATAGGCTGTGTGTTCTCTAACTCAAGCATTATATATCATTCATATAGGTTATGCAGGTTTAGTTAAAAATTCCCATTATTCTCATAAAAAAATTATTTAGGGTAGCCTTTAAAGTTTTTATGTTCCTCCTTGATAAAATGTTGTCAACTTAACTATATGATGTAATGCTATATATACAAGGTTTATGGATTTAAATTTGTTACGTTCAATTTCCTAGCTTACTTCCTTTTGATATTTTTCAATTTAAACTATGCTATCTTATGCTAAAAAGGGTAAATTATACTAATGAATCCACTAATAAGTCAGAATTGCCAACTAAACTAAATAACTAAAAATATGAACTAAAAATGCAAAATGCAGAAATAGAGTAAAAATACATAAAAGCAGCAATGTATAAGTACTCAGAAAAAAAGAAAAATACATAAAAATATCCAAAATAAAAGAAAAAAGAGATGTAGTGGTTCACCAAAATAAAACGCCAGAGATGGCGACCTCCCCACACTTAAAATGAAGCATCGTCCCTGATGCTCAGTCAAGCTGGGTGTGAAGGGGTGTCATCACTGGTAGGGATGGTAGCTGGAGGCTCTATGGTAGTGGTGGTCTAAGGGTCTGGCTGCTGTAGAGGCGGGGCTGACTGGATCGAGATCTCTGGATCTGTAGCCTCTATCTGGTGCGTAACCACCTGATATGGTGCAGCCTGCGCTGTGTTTGCCTGCTGATGGGTCTCCTCCTGGAAATGAGTATCCTCCTCGTGCTCATCCTCCTCCTCCTTTGATGGCTCAGATGGTGTGTCGGGCTCGGAGGGGATGTCACCACCCTGTCGGATCATCAGCTTCAGATGCGAATACCTGCGACGCTCTAATCTCTCATACCGGCGCCGGTTATGGTGCTCCATCTGATCAAGCTGTCGAAATAGGCGTTGCACGAGGCGGTATACGGGCTCAGAGGCAGGTGGAGGTGCAGTGGTGGCAGCAGGGGCAGCCGTGGATGAAGAGGGTCCAGCAGACGGTGGGGCTGTCTCATCAGTAGCAGTGAAGGGTGGTGGTCTGTAGCCCAAAGCTAGGAAGTTCCTGCTGTGAGGAATGATCTTCCTGCAGTCCGCTGTTGGTGGTCTCTCATCGGCATCCTCCCATGGCACGTCAGCTCGACGGCCTAGCTGTGTAACCAGATACGGGAAAGGGAGGGTACCTCGGACGTGGACCCTGGCCATATAATGCCGGATAAAGCGTGGTAGATAAAGGTCGTTACCTTCCAGCACACACCATAGGAGGGTGATCATAGCAGCTGGGATCTCCGTCTCATGAGTACTCGGCATGACATAATTGCTCAAGATCTGGTGCCATAACCGAGCCTCATCATTTAAGTATGCCCTCTTGATCCCTCTAGGCATGGTGGTATCCTGACCCATCTCC
Source organism: Arachis ipaensis (assembly GCF_000816755.2). Taxonomy (NCBI): domain Eukaryota; kingdom Viridiplantae; phylum Streptophyta; class Magnoliopsida; order Fabales; family Fabaceae; genus Arachis; species Arachis ipaensis. Next base: position 55,774,535 of record NC_029785.2, read on the forward strand.
CAAGGAACAGTCGGGTCGAGAGCTATCTGTGCCTTTACAGCATCCCAATCAAACTGCATCAGGCGCATGTCCTCCTCAGCCTTTGAATAACCATCAGGCTGATCGGACTTGGCTGGGAGTTGGAGAATGTCCTCTAAGGCCTCCTCAGTGACTAGAATTTATTTTCCTCTCAGGTTCACTGCATCTAGGGTGGTGATGTAGTAGTTGCAGTAGAATTCCCGGACCCAAAATGCATTGACCTCTGTCAATGTTCTCTCCAGAAAGAACTAGCCTCTTTGCTTGATTTGCTCAGTGGTGTACTGCTGGAGTGCTTCTGGAATCTTCAGTGTTCTCTCTAGGTATAGATTCCTGGAGTTTGCAAATGCTGGATACTTCAGCTCACAGTACCGGTTTGCAAATTTTATTGAATCATTTGCAGGGAGCAGCTGGTCAGCTTTTTCCTGCTGTGTAAAGTTCTTCTCCCGCCATGAGGAATCATGCATGAGGGCAATGATGGAATGGGAGGAATCTCCTCTCTTGTGCTTGCCAGTAGCCTTGCCTTTTCCTTTCCTTTGTGAGGCAGACATCCTGAAAAATGGAAAACTAGGATATGGATAAAAATAGGGAAGCAAATAGGCAATTAAACAAAGAAAACTCAAAGCGGCAAAGGAGAATTAGAATGAGGTAAATGAGTCAAGTAAATGTGCATTAAGGATTGTTTAGTAGTTTAAAATTTGGAAAGAAAGAATTTACAATCCAAAATGTATCAGAATCCAAGTTAAATAGAAAAAATTGTCAGTATGCCATGGTTAGAAAGTTAGAGGAAAGTGAAAAAAATATCAAAAAAGAGATTTTGAAAAGGTTAGTATGGTTAGAATTTGAAAGACGGGTTAGTAAATTAAAATTAGTGAGTCAGTAAAATGCGGGTTAAAGTAAGTGGCATAAAGAAAATGGGCCATGTAAGAAGGATTCATGATTATGACTAGAAATAACTCATAACTGATCAAGGAAAACAGGGTGATGTTGATTCAAACAGATATAAAGAAAGCAAGAACTGGAATCAGAATATCACAAATGCAGTTTATAAACCAGAAAATCAAAGAGGATAAGAAAGTCGGCCATAGCATTCATGAAACGGTTTGGGTAAAGCAGATGACAACAGAGTTCAGATTGCCAAACCAAAACATGAGTGAAAATAATTCACAAAAAATTTGGGCAGCATTCCGGCTAAAGTTGGATTGTCCCGAAAAATAAACAGCAAACAAGGCAGTTCATATGAATTAAAAAAAAAACTTGCTGCAGTTACCTATAATTAATAGAAACATGAAAATTCAGAGTAACAAGCAGTAAATGCAGGAAATCACAGCATATGAACAAGGTCACAGGAACAGCAGAATTACAGTTTTGATAAAACAGAAACATGAACAGTGTAAGTAAACAGACCTAGATCCACTAACCACAGCCTAAGTTACCTAACAACCTAAAAAATCCACTACAGCATGCATATCTATCTATCCTAATTAAGAACAGAAACAGAAAAAAATTGTAAAATAACTGCAAAGGACAGAGAGGCGGCGTTCATCGGAACCTGGTAGGCGGGAGGAGTAGAACGGGATAAGAAAGCGGCTGGGTGGTGGCTGCGGCGGCGTCCGGCGTGGTGGCAGGGTACGGCGGCGCGGTGGCAGCTGAGG
>NC_029785.2:55776234-55783782 GCF_000816755.2 Arachis ipaensis
ACTGATAGGGTTCGCGTGGCTGGGGGGTTATATTTTCGAATCCACGCGGCCGCGTGGGGCACGCGGTTGAGTGGTTGGGGTGAAAACGGGAGTGACGTGATCGCATGGGGCGTGCGATCGCATGAAAGGGGTGGAAGAGGGGATGACGCGATCGCGTGGGTCACGCGATCGCGTCGCTGGAAATTGTGCTAAACGCACGACTCCAGCACCATTTCAGCACAACTCTCTGTCTCCTTCTAGGGTGATGTGCAATCCATGCGACGCGATCGCGTCGCTCACGCGGTCGCGTGGGATTGGTATTGTGCAAGTGACGCGATCGCATGGGGCATGCGATCGCGTAGGCCAAATTGTGCAAAACGCACAAGGGCCGCACGATTCCAGCCTAACTTTCTGGACGTTGCATAATTACGCCGATCTCCGGGTCACGCGATCGCGTGGATGATGCGGTCGCGTGGGAAGTGTAGTTCACCATGTGACGCGATCGCATGGGGCATGCAGTCGCGTCGTGCATCCCCCCCCCCTTTTTTTTTAATTGAATGCGGGATGCAATGCTTAATGTGAATGCTATGCATGATTCCAGGTTTAATAAAATAAAAATAAAATTTAAAGACAAACAAAATGAAATAAAATTAAAATTGCAAAAGGAACGACCATACCATCGTGGGTTGTCTCCCACCTAGCACTTTTGGTTAAAGTCCTTAAGTTGGACATTGGAAGGGCTTCCTGTTATGGTGGCTTGTGTTTAAATTCATCCAGAAATCTCCACCAGTGCTTGGAATGCCAATAGCCTCCGGGGTCCCAAACTAGGCATGTAAAGGTTCTGAGCAGCTTCAAACAAATTTTTAGGCTCCCGGGGTGACGAATGTCAGAATAGATTCCACGATCCCAAGCCTTGTTTTTAAATCCGCCTCCGTCTTGATCTATATGTTTCCATCCGGGCGGTTTAAAAAGTAGAATCTCACCATGGTGACCAAACGTTCTCCGTGATCCATGCAATGAAGCATGATACCAATCCATGTACTTCGAGGTGAAGCGTGGAACCTTATTGAACCTTGTGCACCAACTCTGAGTACGAGCCATTTCCCTCTTACTCTTAAAGCTGCAAAGAGCTCTAAGCTGGCCATCTGTTTCAAGCAAACCATATTCAAGTGAATAAGCAAAGTTAAAGGTTAAGGATTGTACCCACTTGAAGCTTGTATTAGGTGGCAATGGCCTTGGGGTAGGTGTTTCCGGTGGTTCTGTAAGTTCCATTCCCTTGTGCTCTTCTGTAAATTCCTCTACTTCCTTGCAGGGTTCTACAATTGTATCTATGTCCTGGTCAAAGTCTTCTATGTCTTCCTCATTACTTGAGTCATAGATTGGAGGTTGAGAAAAATCTACCTCCGCATCGTCTTCATATTCACTTGGGGAAGATTCTTCGATCTCAGAGAATTCACTTGCGGATGCAAGTTCATTACTAAGAGAATTTGACTTGTGACTATCATCATCAAGGAAATTTGTGTCCTGGATCATTCCGTCTGATTCTTCATGAATAACTTGCCTTGGGGATTGTACAATATCCTCCTTAGCATCAACAGTAGCGTCCTTGACGGAGTTCTCCTCAGTTCTGGATTCCCATGGAGGTTCAGCATCTCCTAGATCTTCAACCAACTCTTCTTCTTGAACAATGATAGCTTCTTCTACTTGTTCTAGTATGAATTCATTCTCTGTCTTGTCCACTGGAGTTTCTGGTATCTCCTTTATGTTACGCTCTTCGTTAGACTGTTCACATGGGGCTGTGGCTAATCCTTGTGTATTTGAGCGCCTAGAAACCCATTGAATTACTACTTGCTCCAATTGTCGAATGGTTGTTTGAAATTTATTTACTATTTTCTTTAGGCGAACGTCTGCTTCTCGGGTTGCCGGACTTGGGCATGATACATAGAGAAGTGGTGGTGGTTGGGAGTGATTGGATTGGTACTGGGGTAAGGAAGGATCATATGGTGGTGAATGGTGAAGAGAAGCTTGTGAGTGTGGTGGTTCGAGGTTATGTTGAAAGGATGGTTTATATGCACGGGGTGGGGCTTGTTGGTAGTTACAAGGTTGTCCACCATATCTTTCAGTTGGGTATGCACGGTAGAATGGTCTTTGTCCAGGATATCTTGGAGGGTGTTGCTGCCTAAAGGGTTGATTAGATCCTCTTGGCTCCATCCATCCTTGATTGGTCTGACCTTGTTCCTGCTTCCTGCTGTAACTTCTATTTCCTTCAACAAAGATAGAACCAAACTAAAAGCGAGAGGGGTGAGAGTTCATGGTAGCAAATAAAGATAAAAAGGAAAAAACAAAAATAGAGAAACAAGCAAAAGAAAAATATTTACAATAACCAAAAATAAGGCACACGTTAGCAGTTTCCCACCAACGGCGCCATTTTGACATTGGGATTTTTGCCAGTAAAGAAGTTCATAAAAACAGTCGCGTTGTAGATATAGTCTCTAAACCGACAGAAATCCCTTCGTACAAACGTTTTGGTTGTCACAAGTAACAAACCCCTAAAAAATTGTTAATCGAGTATTCAAACCTCGGGTCGTCTTCTCAAGGAACTGCAAGGAAGTATGTTCTTATTATTGGCTATAAAGGTTGTAATCAGGGTTTAGAAGATGAGAAGCAAGTGATTTGAATGACAAGTAGAGTAAATGGCAATTAAGATAAATAAATACTGTAAAGCAAACTTCTGGCAAGGTAAAAGGAATTGGAAGTCCAACTTGATTACCTCCCTCAACAATAACGAAAGTTGAATCTAAATTCCACTTAGTTAACCTTTACTAAAGTAAAGGAAAGTCAAGGGACTAATTAGTTGACCTTCGAATCCTATTTATTTCCTAAGAAAAAGTTGGGATTATTGAAGTTCAGTTCAATTAGCAAGATAACGATTATCAATTATGTTGAGTTTGATAACTGTTGAGTTACTGATTTCTTAACCAAGACCAAAAAGAGAAAAAGTAAATTGCTGGAATAGAATATCTTCAGATTGGAAACAATGGTAACACAAATTAAAGAGAAATCAATCAATAACTGAAATACCTCAAATATCGTTATTCAAATCATAATATGGAAAGGATTCATAAGTCAAGTTGGCAACATTTATAAGTACGCATAAAAGCATTAAAGTAAATATTAAACCTGGATCGAGAGTCACTCTTACAAACTAAGAGAAGTCCTAAATCCTAATCCTAATCCTAAGAGAGAGAGGAGAGAACCTCTCTCAAACTAAATCTAAATCATGAAAAGTGAAAATTGGCGAGCTCCCCCTGAATGGATGCGTTCCCTCACTTTGTAACCTCTGGTCTATGCCTTCTGGACTTGGATTTGGGCCAAAAAGGGCTTTAGAATTCGCTATGAGCGTTTTCTGCAATTTCTGGTGCGTGGCCTCTGTCACGCGTCCGCGTGGGTCACGCGGTCGCGTCATTCGGAGCATTTCCTTTCCACGCGGTCGCGTCAGTCATGCGACCGCGTCATGTGCATTCTGCTTAAGGCGCTCGGTCACGTCAGTCATGCGGCTGCGTCGCTGCTGATTCGCGCTTGGCATGCGATCGCTTCGTCCATGCGATCGCGTGGATGCCAGTTTCTTCAGAAGCTCTGTTTTGTGCTTTCCTTCCATTTTTGTATGTTTCCTTTTCCATCCCTTAAGTCATTCTGCCTTAGAAAATCTGAAACTACTCAACACACTAATCATGGCATCGAATGGAAATAAAGGTAATTAAAATAATTAATTTTAAAGCTTAGGAAACATGTTTTTCACATACATCACATAATAAGGAAGGGAAAGTAAAACCATGCAATTAATATGAATAAGTGGGTGAAGGATTGAATAAATCACTCAAATTAATCACAAAATATATCATAAAATATGGGTTTATTAGTAGGTGGGGATCCTGTGGGGTCCACAGATGCTGAGATGATCCTGTGGGGTCCATAGATCCTGAGGTGTCAAGGATTTACATCCCTACACCATTGAGGCATGTAAAATGCCTTTGCATGCAATTCTGGCGTATAAACGCCGAATTGATGCTTGTTCTGGGCGTTCAACGCCCAGATGCAGCATGTTTCTGGCGTTGAACGCCAGTTCTATGCTTGTTTCTGGCGTTCAGTGCCAGCTTTCCTCAGTGTGCATTCTTGGCGTCTGAACGCCAGGATGCTGCTTGTTTCTGGCGTTCAACGCCAGATCCATGTGTCTGAACGCCAGCCAGATGCTCCTTACTGGCGTTTAAACGCCAGTAAGCCCTTCCTCCAGGGTGTGATTTTTCTTCTGCTATTTTTGATTCTGTTTTTAATTTTTCTATTTATTTTGTGACTCCACATGATCATGAACCTAATAAAACATGAAAGAACAATAAGAATGAAAATAAAATTAGATAAATAAAAATTGGGTTGCCTCCCAACAAGCGCTTCTTTAATGTCAATAGCTTGACAGTGAGCTCTCATGGAGCCTCACAGATGTTCAGAGCATTGTTGAGACTTCCCAACACCAAACATAGAGTTTGGATATGGGAGTTCAACACCAAACTTAGAGTTTGGTTGTGGCCTCCCAACACCAAACTTAGAGTTTGACTGTGGGGGCTCTGGTTGACTCTGCAGTGAGAGAAGCTTTTCATGCTTCTTCTCCATGGTTACAGAGATAGATCCTTGAGTTTTAAATACAAGGTTGTCCTCATTTAGTTGAAGGATCAATTCTCCTCTGTCCACATCAATCACAGCTATTGCTGTGGCTAGGAAGGGTCTTCCAAGGATGATGGATTCATCCTCTTCCTTCCCAGTGTCTAGGATTATGAAATCAGCAGGGATGTAAAGGCCTTCAACCTTTACTAGCATGTCCTCTACTTGTCCATAAGCCTCTTTTCTTGAATTGTCTGCCATCTCTAATGAGATTCTAGCAGCTTGCACCTCAAAGATTCCCAGTTTCTCCATTACAGAGAGTGGCATGAAGTTTATTCCTGACCCAAGGTCACATAGAGCTTTCTCAAAGGTCATGGTGCCTATGGTACAAGGTATTAGGAACTTTCTAGGATCCTGTTTCTTCTGAGGCAATCTCAGTTGATCCAATGCATATAGTTCATTGGTGAACAAGGGAGGTTCATCTCCCCAAGTCTCATTACCAAATAAATTGGCATTCAGCTTCATGATTGCACCAAGGAACTTGGCAACTTACTCTTCAGTAACATCCTCATTCTCTTCAGAAGAGGAATACTCATCAGAGCTCATGAATGTCATAAGGAGGTTCAATGGAATCTCTATGGTCTCTAAATGAGCCTCAGATTCCTTTGGTTCCTCAAAGGAAAACTCCTTGTTGATCACTGGACGTCCCAAGAGGTCTTCCTCCTTGGGATTCACGTCCTCCCCTTCCTCCTTGGGTTCGGCCATGATGGTTATATCAATGGCCTTGCACTCTCCTTTTGGATTTTCTTCTGTATTGCGTGGAAGAGCACTAGGAGGGGTTTCAGTGATCTTCTTACTCAGCTGGCCCACTTGTGCCTCCAAATTTCTAATGGAGGACCTTGATTCATTCATGAAACTCAGAGTGGCCTTAGATAGATCAGAGACTAAGTTTGCTAAATTAGAGGTATTTTGTTCAGAGTTCTCTGTCTGTTGCTGAGTGGATGATGGAAAAGGCTTGCTATTGCTAAACCTGTTTCTTCCAACATTATTAAAACCTTGTTGAGGCTTTTGTTGATCCTTCCATGAGAGATTTGGGTAATTTCTCCATGAGGGATTATAAGTGTTTCCATAGGATTCACCCATGTAATTCACCTCTGCTATTGTAGGGTTTTCAGGATCATAAGCTTCTTCTTCAGAAGATGCCTCTTGAGTACTGTTGGATGCAGCTTCCATTCCATTCAGACTCTGAGAAATCATATTGACTTGCTGAGTCAATATTTTATTCTGAGCCAATATGGCATTCAGAGTATCAATTTCAAGAACTCCCTTCTTCTGAGGCGTCCCATTACTCACAGGATTCCTCTCAGAAGTGTACATAAACTGGTTGTTAGCAACCATGTCAATAAGTTCTTGAGCTTCTGCAGGCATTTTCTTTAGGTGAATGGATCCACCTGCAGAAGTATCCAATGACATCTTAGCTAATTCAGACAAACCATCATAGAATATATCCAGGATGGTCCATTCTGAAAGCATGTCAGAGGAACACTTTTTGGTCAGTTGCTTATATCTCTCCCAAGCTTCATAGAGGGATTCACCTTCTTTCTGTCTGAAGGTTTGAACATCCACTCTAAGCTTACTCAGCTTTTGAGGAGGAAAGAACTTGGCTAAGAAAGTTGTGACCAGCTTATCCCAAGAGTTCAGGCTATCTTTAGGTTGAGAATCCAACCATATTCTAGCTCTGTCTCTCACAGCAAAAGGGAAAAGCATGAGCCTGTAGACTTCAGGATCTACCCCATTAGTCTTAACAGTATCACAGACCTGCAAGAATTCAGTTAAGAACTGAAAGGGATCTTCAGATGGAAGTCCATGAAACTTGCAGTTTTGTTGCATCAGAGAAACTAATTGAGGTTTAAGCTCAAAATTGTTTGCTCCAATGGTGGGGATGGAGATGCTTCTTCCATGTGAATTGGAATTTGGTGCAGTAAAGTCACCAAGCATCTTCCTTGCATTATTATTATTTTCGGCTGCCATCTCCTCTTCCTTTTCGAAAATTTCTGTAAGGTTGTCTCTGGATTGTTGTAATTTAGCTTCTCTTAGTTTCCTCTTCAGAGTCCTTTTAGGTTCAGGGTCTACTTCAACAAGAATGTTCTTGTCCTTGCTCCTGCTCATATGAAAAAGAAGGGAACATAAAATAATAATAGGGATCCTCTTTGCCTAGTAGAGAGAGGTTCCTTTGTGTGAGTAGAAGAAGAAAGGGAATAAGAGTGAAGAAGAATGGATAATCCAAACACAAGGGTGAGGATAGGAGCAGAGTTATGAGGTGAGGAGAAGTGTTAGTAGATGAATAAATAAATAGAAGGAGATGAGGGAGAGGAAATTTCGAAAATTAATTTTTGAAAAGAAGTTGATGATTTTCAAAAATTAAAGGAGAATTAAAATTAAAATTAAAATTTAAACAATTAATTAACTAAAAAGAATTTTTTTGAAAAAGAGGGAGATATTTTCAAAAATTAGAGAGGGAAGAGTAGTTAGGTGGTTTTGAAAAAGATAAGAAACAAACAAAAAGTCAATTAGTTAGTTGAAACAAATTTTGAAAATCAATTTTTAAAAGATAAGAAGTTAGAAAAGATATTTGAAAAAGATATGATATGAAAAGGTAAGATTAAAAAGATATGATTTTGAAAAAGATAAGATAAAAAGATATTTTTGAAAAGATATGATTGAAATTAGTTTTGAAAAAGATTTGATTTTTAAAATCACAATTAATGACTTCATTCACAAGAAATCACAAGATATGATTCTAGAGCTTAAAGTTTGAATCTTTCTTAACAAGTAAGTAACAAACTTGAAATTTTTGAACCAAAACATTAATTGTTGATGATATTTTCGAAAATATGATATAAAATTAAGAAAAAA
>NC_029785.2:55783820-55815335 GCF_000816755.2 Arachis ipaensis
AAAAAGATAAGATTTTTAAATTGAAAATTTGATTTGACTCATAAGAAACAACTAAATTTTAAAAAGTTTTGAAAAAGTTAACTCAAATTTTCGAAAATTTATGAGTGAAAAAGGGAAAGATATTTTTTTGATTTTTGAATTTTTAATGAAGAAAGAGAAAAACATGAAAAAGACTCAATGCATGAGAATTTTTAGATCAAAACAATGAATGCATGCAAGAACACTATGAATGTCAAGATGAACACCAAGAACACTTTGAAGATCAAGATGAACATCAAGACTTTTATTTTTGAAAACTTTTAATGAAAGAAAAACATGCAAGACACCAAACTTAGAGATTTTCAATAATTAGACACTAACAAGTTAAAAATGCATATGAAAAACAAGAAAAGACACAAAACAAGAAGATATGAAGATCAAACAAGAAGACTTACCAAGAACAACTTGAAGATCATGAAGAACACTATGAATGCATGAATTTTTCGAAAATTTTTATGCAAAATTTAAAACATGCGATTGACACTAAACTTAAAATTGACTCAAGACTCAAACAAGAAACACAAGAATATTTTTTATTTTTATGATTTTTAAAATTTTTTTTTTTTGAAAACATATAGGGAAAAGGAAGCAATGAATTCACAGTCCTCAATCAAGATTCTAGGAATCATACCAGGTTAGTCTAAAGCTTGATGGCCAGCCAAACTTCAGCATACCATTTTGAAACTTTAGAATTCATTCTTAAAAATTTTAAAATAATTTTCAAAAACAAAGGGAAAAGAAATTTTTTTTTGAAATATTTTCAAAAACAAATAGTTTTTTTTTTTTAAAATAAAACGAAAAAGAAAATCACCTAATCTGAGCAACAAGATGAACCGTCAGTTGTCCAAACTCAAACAATCCCCAGCAACGGCGCCAAAAACTTGGTGTGCGAAATCGTGATCATTCCATTCCTTGGTAACGGCGCTAAAAACTCAATATGCACGTTCATGATCTTATATCTATTTCACAACTTCGTACAACAAACCAGCAAGTGCACTGGGTCGTCCAAGTAATAAACCTTACGTGAGTAAGGGTCGATCCCACGGAGATTGTCGGCTTGAAGCAAGCTATGGTCACCTTGTAAATCTTAGTTAGGAAGATTCAAATAGTTTTAAGAAATTATAGTGGATGAAAATTAAATAAAATATAAAATAGGATAGTGGTACTTATGTAATTCATTGGTGAGAATTTCAGATAAGCGTATAAAGATGCTTTTGTTCCTCTGATCTCTGCTTTCCTGCTGTTTCATCCAATCAATCCTACTCCTTTCCATGGCAAGCTGTATGTTGGGCATCACCGTTGTCAATGGCTACTTCCCGTCCTCTCAGTGAAAATGGTCCAAGATGATCTGTCACGGTACGGCTATTCATCTGTCGGTTCTCGATCATACTGGAATAGGATCCATTGATCCTTTTGCGTCTGTCACTACGCCCAGCACTCGCGAGTTTTAAGCTCGTCACAGCCATCCCTTCCCAGATCCTACTCGGAATACCACAGACAAGGTTTAGACTTTCTAGATCTCAGGAATGGCCATCCATGGGTTCTAACTTATACCACGAAGACGCTAATAACTCGGACTCGGTCCCCTGTATTAGATATCCAAGAGATATCTATTCAGTCGAAGGTAGAACGGAAGTGGTTGTCAGGCACGCGTTCATAGGGGAATGATGATGACTTTGTCACGATCATCATATTCATGTTGAAGTGCGAATAAATATCTTAGAAGCGGAATAAGTTGAATTGAATAGAAAAATAATAGTACTTTGCATTAATCTTTGAGGAACAGCAGAGCTCCACACCTTAATCTATGGTGTGTAGAAACTCTACCGTTGAAAAATACATGAGTGAAAGGTTCAGGCATGGCCGAATGGCCAGCCCCCATGATCTAAGAACTAAACGTCCCAAGATGTCTAATACAATAGTAAAAAGTCCTATTTATACTAAACTAATTACTAGGGTTTACAGAAGTAAGTAATTGATGCATAAATCCACTTCCGGGGCCCACTTCGTGTGTGCTTGGGCTGAGCTTGAAGTTTACACATGCAGAGGCTTCTTTTGGAGTTGAACGCCAAGTTGTAACGTGTTTTTGGCGTTCAACTCTGGTTCGTGACGTGTTTCTGGCGTTTAACTCCAGACTGCAGCGTAGAACTCGCGTTCAACGCCCTTTTGCATCATCTAAACTCGAGAAAAGTATGGACTATTATATATTGCTGGAAAGCCCTGGATGTCTACTTTCCAACGCCGTTAAGAGCGCACCATTAGGAGTTCTGTAGCTCCAGAAAATCCACTTTGAGTGCAGGGAGGTCAGAATCCAACAGCATCAGCAATCCTTCTTCAACCTCTGAATCTGATTTTTGCTCAAGTCCCTCAATTTCAGCCAGAAAATACCTGAAATCACAGAAAAATACACAAACTCATAGTAAAGTCCAGAAATGTGAATTTAACATAAAAACTAATAAAAACATCCCTAAAAGTAACTAGATCCTACTAAAAACAATGCCAAAAAGCGTATAAATTATCCGCTCATCACTTATTTTAGGGGATTTTATCACCTTTTCCCACATTTATTCAATGAAATAGCATGGTTTTGTAATTCTCCCTTGAATTGTGTCTAAGTGTAAAAATATGCTTTTTAGGCCCTTAAATTGGTGATTTTGATGCCTTGATGTGTTTGTTAAGTGATTTCAAGTTCATAAGGCAAGTATTGGATGGAAGAAATGAGGAGAAAAGCATACAAAGTGGAGAATTCATGAAGAAACAAGAATTGGGAATGCATTGATGGGCACGCATGCGTACAAGGCACGAACGGGCCGAAGTGATTTCGCATAGAGACGCGCACGCGTACATGCCACGTACGCGCGGGTGAAGAAACAGCTAATCGACGCACACGCGCACATGGCGCGTACGCGTCGATACTCTCACGTGACCCACTTAAAGGCAAAATGCTAGGGGCAATTTCTGAGTTGCCAGGCCCAAATCCAACTTGTTTCTGAGTGTATTTTATGCAGAATTGAAGTCCAAGCAAAGGGGGAGCAATTAGTTAGTCAACATGAGCCTTTAGTTAGTTTTCTAGAGGGAGAAGCTCCCTCTTCTCTCTAGAATTAGGTTAGAATTAGGTTAAATTGTCTTGGATCTTAAATTAATCACTTGATTTTATCTTGTTTCTTTTACAATTTCCCAAATCTACATCTTGATTTCCTTAGTTGTAATGTTAATTTCTCATTTTGCTCTCTTGTATGTTGATGAACATTGTTAGATCTAATTTTCTTTTAATGAAATTTCATGTTTCCATGTTTCTTTTATGTTGATCTTGCTTGCTATTATTGATTTCTCGCTTATGAAAGTTATGGGTCTCCTTAATCTTAGCATTTTGTGATGTTTACTTTTATTTCACATTAGGTGTTTGATATAATGCTTCCTATAGTTTTTGAGTAATTCTCTTGACCCTTGGCCTAGGCTAAGGGGATTGAGTGATCTTGAGTCCTTGGGCTTCATTGAATTGGTAATTCTAGAACCCTTGGGGATCAATTTGATAACCATTGACTCTAGCCTACTACTAAGTTAATTAGTAGCTAGGTTGGGACTTATGGATTGATGTTGATCAAGCCATTTGACGTACTCCAAGCCTAGGAGTAGACATTACGTACTTAAGGCTTTAGTGAGTAGACCTAATGATCTCAATTCCGCATAATTATCAATGTTTGAATTGTTAACAAGGATAGTGATCTCAATTACCCAAGTCTTAGCCAAGAGTCCTTTATCTTGCTTCCTTTAATTACTTGCTTGATTTACGTGTTTTGTCATTTAAATTCTTGCTCATTTAATCTCTTGCCCTCTTATTAATCAAACCCCCTTGTTCCTTCATAACCAATAATTGACCACTTCATTGTAATCCTCGTGAGATGACCCGGAGTCTAAATACTTTGGTTAATTCTTATTTGGGGTTTGTTCTTTGTGACAACCAAATTTTTGATGTGAGAATTGTTTGTTGGTTTGGAGCTATGCTTACAACGAAGTTCTTATTTTCTATAAGAAGAAAATCTAGACCATCGAGCAAAATCTCGTCCATCAACATGGCGCCGTTGCCGGAGATAGCAATGGTGCTATGTTGTTGGCTATTGTATATATTATGAATAGCTTAGTTTTTGGTTTGTTTGTTGGCTTTTGCTAGTTGTAGGACTTTATTTTCTTTGTTTCTTGTTAGTTTTATTTTTGTCTTCTCTTATCACCATGAATTCTCATCACTTTGGCAATGAGTGTGGTTCAAACTATGTTGTAGGGAATGGAAGCTTTAATGAGGATGCACATTAAGGATTTGGAAATCAAAGATAGGAGGAGACCCAAGCTTATGGACAACCTTCTTGGCAACAACCCCCTCCGAATTCTTATCGGTATAATCCTAATCCTAATGCATACCAATCCAATGAGTGTGATGACCCTTACTGTGATTGTCAACCACAACCACCACATGTATATGAAGCCCCTCCGCAACATAATTTTGAACCACCTTACTCACAGGCTTTCTACCACCATTTACCTCCATATAACCCCAACCCATACCCACCATACCAACCACCATATGAACCGCATCTAGAACCACCACCTTTCCAACACTAATACTCCCATGAACCACAAAGTCCATACGTACATCCTCAAGAATTCCACCAATATGAACCACCTTCCAATTACAACAACCTTCCCTCAAACAATGAACCTTTTCTTCCACGATCACCTCCCGATGAAGCTCCCATGTTGGAATTGAGAGATCTTGAATCTCATATCTTAAAGCGATAAGAGGAGGATGAAAAGAAGTTTGCGGAGTTAAGAGAGAAAAAATGGCTATCATGGTAGAAGTCATTGGTAACATGGTCTCATCCTGCCTAAGCCTTGCGATCAAGGCACTCCTATTGTTGAATATGGAGAAGCAACCAAAGAGCTTAGTGAGGGAGTGAACTTGAAGCTCTATGAAGAGGAGGAGGAGTTAAAATAGGAAGTACAACAGGAGGAGGAGGTAGAAATTAGTGAACAAAAGGAAGTAGTGGTTGGATGTTTAGGATATGTTGAGCACATAAAGGAATCTCAAGTTGAAGAGCCCTCTTCCACGAGGTTTGCAAAGGATGTTAAAGAGGAGAGTGATGTTGAGGAAGTGGATAGAGAGTCGAAGGAAATTGATCAAGAAGTGGATTCCATCGTTCGTGATTTTTTGTCCACATTGATCAATCCCCTTGATGATCTTGTTGAGCCTTCTTCAAATGAATTAGAAAGTAATCTTGGGGAGGACGTACAACCTCCAAGGCATATTGTGAATGAAGAATTGGAATAAGTGTCCCAAGTAACAAGCCTCCCTATATATGATGATTCCGCATCAACATATGACCCTTTCGAGCTTGAAGAATCCTTCCCCACTATGCTTGGAATTGATGACGAGGTAGACTTCACTAAACCTCCTATCTATGATGAGAGTGATGGGGAAGAAATAGAAGAAATTGGTGAAGAAGAATGTGAACTTGATGAAGCTTGGCGAGAGGTAAAGCTTGAAGAACCTTGCCAAGTGGTGGAAAACTCTAGAAGAGGATGGACGGAAGTGGAGCATGCTTTGTCAAGATCATTGGGAACTCCTCCACCTAGGTTATCATCCAATCTTTCGTTTGAGTGGGTAAAACTTCCAACTCTTAGCTTTATTATCCAACTTGAGTATGGTTTGCTTGAGACGGAAGGCCAACTTAGTGCGCTTTGTGGAATTAAGTGAAAGAGGAGGATGTTTAGTGGTTGGCGTTGTAAATATAGACTCATTATGGTTGGAAGTTCAAATTTGAAGAGTATGGATTGGTGCCGTGCTCAATTAAATGAGTCTAGGAGGGTAGTTTGGTGCTTTCACGAGAATTTGGCTTTCTTGTCACCCGGACAGAATCAAGGTGATCAACTAGAAGATGGGTGCGAAGATAAGATATGGGATCCTGGATCACACCATGGAAACCAATTTTGGGAACTTATATCTTGGAGAGAACCTCACCAAAGCTTGGTGAAAATGGTTGGAACTTCTGACAACCAATTAAAGGACAAGCACTCTTGGAGGTTCAAGGATGAATACCGGCATAAAACAGCTTGACAGGGAACCTTCCAAATGTCCAACTTAAGGACTTAAACCAAAAGTGCTTGGTGGGAGACACCCCACCATGGTAAATTCTTTCCATTCCCTTGTAGATACAATGAATGAATGAATTAGGCTCCATTGTATATAGTTTCTTTACTTCTTAGTATATTTTGCTTTGCTTGCTAAAGTGTTTATAAATTCTATGCCTTAATTAGGGATGATTCTTTGAATTTGAGTTTTTGCTTGAATTACAAGTTTCCTCAATTTGTTTGAAAAATCTCCAAAACTTCAAAAAAATATGTTTGATTTTGCATTTCAGCTGGTTTTAATGTCCTAGAGAAGGTTGGGAAGATTTTGAGCTCTTCTTGGTGCTCTTTAAAAAAAAAAAGAGAGAGAGAGAAGCCACGTGCAAGCGCACAGTGCGCGCGTGCATCGGCTGCACATTTAAGCTTTCTGGGCCAAGGACCAAAGAGTTGTGCCACTTTTGGGCCAACTCTGTGCCTTAACCCACGCGGACGCACGCTGTACGCATCCGCTTCCTTTTTTGCGTTGCCCTACCCACGCGTAGGCGCACCTGGCGCCTCCGCGTCCCATCATTAATCAACTCGTCCACGCGCAAGCGCATAGTGCGCGCACGCGTCGATGCAGTTTTGCATCATCCGGGCCAAGGACCCGAGAGTTGTGCCAACTCTAGGCCACTTTTGTGCCTCTGGCCCAGCTCAACCCGCGCGGACGCACGCTGTACGTGTCCGCGCCCTTGCCTACACCACCCATCTACGCGACAGCGCGTATGACACCTTCGCGTCACTTCATTATCCTCTCACCCACACGGACGCGCATAGTGCGCGCACGCATGGATTCAAAAATTACTAACCGCAGGGACGCGAGAGCCCTAGCACAGATGCGCACCCCTTCCTCCTTTCCCCCAACATCTCTCCCTCTTCTTCTCCCTCCATTTTCAACCTTCGAGCTCCTCAACATCAATCACCCAGTCACCTCTGGCGACACCATCGCCGTCGCCATCGCCCTCACCTCTCTTCCTTCCACCCCTTCTTCTTTTCCCCCTTCCTCACTTTCTCCTTCTCACTTCGCCCCTGCCCTGTCTTCCCTCTGCCCCCTCTCACCAGCAGCTTGCCCCGCCACCGCGACCAAGTACGCCACCGTGAGCACCGCTGCTGGTAGCGCTACCTTGCTACTTCTTCTACCCGTTTCTCCCTTTGCCCATTTCTGCTTCTTCTCTATCTTCCAGGTTTCTGCCCTTCCCCTATTCCATTCATTTTGTTGCTATAGCTAGTTAATTTTGTTTAGCTTAGTTTAGTTAGAATTGCATGTTAGTTGATTAGGTGGTTAGAGAATCTGAGCTGGATAGTGGATTTAGGTTTGTTTTGAATAATGATGATAATTGAAAGTGTTGTTGCTTCATTAACTTTTCTTGGCTTGTTTGTTGCTGGATGACTTGCCTTGTGCTGATTTAGTTTGCTTGATGTTGTTGCCTGGCTGTTCATTATTGCTTTGTTCTTGCTGAGTGTTGTGGGTTGAGTTCTTCTCCAATTTGCACTTCATTGTTGGATTCAATTATGCTTAATTGTTTGAATTCATGTTGCTTGCAAGTGGAATGATTATTATCTTGGAATGGTATTTGCAAGTTGAATTCAATGAATAGCATGCTGCCTGAATTCATTATGCTTGTTCATTTGGCAGATTTGATGCTGTATTTTAAGCCAATGTTTTTGTTCATTATTCAAAGAAAGGATGTTATTTGTTGCTAGCTAGTTTAGTTTAAATTGCTTTTTGATGTTTTGCTGCGGAAAGATTGGCTTATTTGTTCCATTCATATGAATTCACATATGGTTTTTGTGTTTTAATTATTAATGAATTCATATGGAATCTGGATTGATTATTTAAAATTGGAAAATAGCCAATTTACTGCTGAAATGCTGCCGGAGTTTTCCTAACATATTTCATGAAATAACCTTGTTTTAATTGATGCAACAAGCTTCTGTTCGATGAAATTCTGTGTCAATAGAATCTTGTTTGCTAAATGGATTTAGAAATTTTCTCTTGAGCTTCCTTGCAAGTTTTGGTCATGCTTCTAACTTTCTTTGCTTACTTGTGATGTCAACTTACTTCTGTGCATTGAATAGTTCAAGTGAATTTTCAAGACCATAACTTGAAACTCTTTTGAGATTTTGTGCCTCTTTTGCATAAACTCACAAGTTTGAAAGTTTTTAATCTACCAGGCTGATTTGATTCATTATATTCATGCCTAATTTGCATTAAGTCCCATAGATCATAAGGTTTTCCATTCTTATTTCAACTTGTGACTTTTATGCCTCGTTGGATTTGGTGTTGAATGCTTCTTAGTTGACTTATTTTTCAATATTTTGAATTTACCAACACTAATTAAGACGAGCCTAGTGACCTTGACATTGATTGATGATTTAACTCCCATATACATACTCTTGTGCAAATTTTCATATTTCATCATCAATGACTAAATGTCCCTCATGATTTTGAGTGTGCTTACAACATACTTTGTGCTTTTCTTTTGAATTAAGCCAAGAACTGTCGTTTCGCTAATCTTTGATCCACTTTTATAACTTCTAACTTGTTTAACTAACTAACTTCTCTTTTGGTTTTAAACTTAACTCTTTTGATCATTCTTTTGAATATAGCATTTCTTAGGCTTAATAAACAAGCATTGTGCAATTGTGGTTTGAATTCTTGGTTTGTGACTTGGTTTGAATTCTGAATTTTGTTACTTGCATTCTAAGAATTCTCTTTTCTTCACTCACTTCATGAAGATGTCTTACCTTGAGTGCTTTGCATCTACTTGGCTAGCTACTTATATCATACCACATCTATTTTTCAGGATGTCGGACAAAGGGAAAGCCATAGCTACCACCTCAAAGAAGAGGAAGCGCTCTAAAGCCTCTACCCCTTCACCTTATGCAAACTATGCTAAGAATTCGCTGAATGAAGTCGAGAAAGAGAATCAGCTACTCCCATCCACTGACCCAATCAAGTTCCCCAACCTCTACTATGAACTTCGATTCCCTAAATACCGGAAGACGAACCTAAACATTGAGAAGAAACTGGTCCTTCCCAATGATGTGAGATGCGCCATCAATAGCCATATTCTGGAGTTGGGCTTGGACTTTGTTGATAGAGATTTGGGGAAGATAAACACTCCGTGGGGGAGGGAGTTCTACTGTAACTTCTTTCGTGCCACTCTTGATTCAGTCCATCTGCGGGGTATGGAGATTTTGATCACCGAGGCAGCTATTGGGGAGGCATTGCTTTGTCGACCTTGTACTGGTGACCCATGCGACTATCAGCAGGCAGAGGTAGCTATCCACTGCATGACTTTTGATTATGAAGCGCTGAAGCGCGTGATTGCCACACCAGACGCCCCTTGGGTGATGGATTCTGGGAACAAGAAGCCCAAGGGGATGCTTTTCACTTATCTGTTGAGAGAGGCTAAGACTTGGCAGCATATATTCGCCCATTATGTCTTGTCCACCACTCACTTCTCAGAGATTTCGATGGATATGCTAGTCCTTATTGGCTGTGTCATGGAGGAAAAGGAGGTAGACTTCCCCCGGCTGATCAGGCAGAGCATGTGGCACGCGTATATCCGTGGCCTCCTGCCATTCCCTACATTGGTCAGTAGCATGATTGAGCTAGCTGATGTCCCGTGTGAGGACGACGACGTGACACCACCACCCCCAGATAACGATGACAAGGAGGTTACTATTTCGTGGGGTGCGTGGGTGCACAAGAAGCCTCCACCCAGATGTCGTTCTCGAGCCAGAGTAGTGGTGGAGGCAGCTCATCCTTCATCGTCAGTAGCAGCAGCAGGACCCTCCTCTACTTCAGCCGCAGCATCCTTGCCACCACCGCCAACACCTGAGCCGACATACCTGTTGGTACAGTGCCTGTTTCGCTTCATGGAGCGCAGTGAGCGTTACATCATGCAACGTCTCGATTGCGTAGACCAGGTGTTTGTATCACAGGGTATTGAGCTACCTCTGCTCCCAGACTCTCCTGCCTCCGACGAGCAGGATCAGGAGGAGGAGCATGCTGAGGACCCGACTCAGCAGGATGCACCACCAGAGACACAGGCCACCACAGAGGTTCAGCAACCCCCTGAGGACTCACAGCCAGTACCACAGCCTGAGCCCGAGCCGCAGCCCGGCGCGACTGTTGACCCCCATCTCGAGCTTCAGCAGTAGCATCGAGGATGATGCTTCATTTTAAAGTGTGGGGAGGTCACCGTTCGTGACCAATGGATAGCATTTGTTTGGTGAACTTTCAGACATTTATCTTCTAGTTCTGCTACTTTATTTTATTTTGCACTTTATCTTTGAGATCATTTTGGGATTATTGTACATATTTGCTATTGTGGATACCCTTATTTTGGTTGTTGCGCACCTTTATTATATATGTATATATTGCATTTTGGCTTTTGATTGTGATTAGAAAAATATTTTGGATTGTTAAAACCTAGTTAACCCTTTTTGTATAAGATTTGTGTTTTGATAGAAAAGGAGGTAAACTAGAGAAAATTTTTAAAATTTTCTAAATCACAACATTGCATTAGAATAAGCTTAGTCAATATGATGAAAAATTTCCAAGAAATCCATTTCTAGAGCACCACTCCAATTGGTTGAAAAAAATTTTTTAGAACTTGCTTGAATTATACAATTGTGGATCATGTTTTTGAACTAAGAACACAAGCATGTGAGATTTGAGCCTAATTGTGTGGTTACATCATATAACCACTTATTCTCATTCTTGTGTGTATTATTCTCTTTCTATGATTGTAATCTTTGATTTGTTTGATTCTTTATGTCTATTATTTTGTGTATACATGCATTTATATGATTGTGGCCATCGTTCAAATAGCTCACTTACCCCAAATAGCCTACCTTTTATCTTCCATTGTTAACGAATTTTGAGCATATGCTTAACCCACTTATTCTGAATTGTAGCACATTACAAGCCTAAGTGAAAAATAATAAATGTCCTTAATTTGAATCTTTAATTAGCTTAGGCTAGTGAGAGTGTTCATCATTTGATTTTGGAAAAGTTGGGAACATTAGGTAGAGATAAAAGTGTGCTTTTGTATTTGTGTTGAGAATCTTGGGAATTGGGTACATACTCATGTATTAATCATGTGTAAACCACATGCATTGATGTTCTTGTATATGCTTCTTTTTTAAAAAAAATTAATAGAAATAGAAAAAGAAAGAAAAATAATTGCAATAAAAAGGGGACAAAAATGCCCCAAAGTTCAAGCTTAATAATGATCAATGCATATGTGTGGTGATCAAAAGAGAATACATGAGTATGTGTGGAAAAGTGAAGAATGGATAGCTAGGTTGTTTAGAATTGTATAAGTTGTCATAGGTTAGGTCGGAAGTTTAAGTTAATCAAAGATTCAAATTTCAAACTCACTTGACCATATGCATCCTACCTTGACCCTAGCCCCATTACAACCTATGGAAAAGCCCTCATGATATTTATATGCATGCATGAAGTAATTGTTGATTGTTAGATGAAAAATAAATCTTTGAGAGCATGATTAGGGGAGAATCGAGTGAATCAACCCCATACACTTGAGTGCCTAGAGCGGATACACATCCGGTGAGGGTTCGATTGCTCAATTACATGTTTCCACCCCTGATCATCTTTTCTTGCAAGTTTTTGAAATCTCTTAATAATTCAATTCAATTGTGGGTTTGCTTTGATTGCTATTGCCATAGCCCTTGTGCTTGCATGCGTATTCTTGGAGATTGATTTATTTTGACTAAGCCATTGCATTCATATAGATAGGTTTCATATAGATAGATTGCATTTAATTAGTTTGCATTGAATAAATGTTGATACCACTTTATTTCATTCTTGATTTCAGCATGAGGACATGCTTAGTTTAAGTGTGGGGAGATTTTATAAACCCCGATTTCGTGGTTTATCTTGTGCTTATTTTAGGGAATTTTATCACCTTTTCCCACATTTATTCAATGAAATAGCATGGTTTTGTAATTCTCCCTTGAATTGTGTCTAAGTGTAAAAATATGCTTTTTAGGCCCATAAATTAGTGATTTTGATTCACTTTAATTCCATTCGATGCCTTGATGTATTTGTTAAGTGATTTCAGGTTCATAAGGCAAGTATTGGATGGAAGAAATGAAGAGAAAAGCATACAAAGTGGAGAATGCATGAAGAAAAAAGAATTGGGAATACATTGATGGGCGCACACGCGTACAAGGCGCGAACGCATCGAAGTGATTTCACATAGAGACGTGCACACGTACATGCCGTGTACGTGGTGCGTGAAATTGTGATCATCAACAATGGCGCCAAAGGACTTGGAGCTCTTAAACATGAATCACACTTTGTCACAATTCCGCACAACTAACCAGCAAGTGCACTGGGTCGTCCAAGTAATAAACCTTACGTGAGTAAGGGTCGATCCCACGGAGACTGTCGGCTTGAAGCAAGCTATGGTCACCTTGTAAATCTCAGTCAGGTGAATTCAGATGGTGATGAAGAATTGATAATTAAAAGATGAATAAAACATAAAATAAAGATAGAGATACTTATGTAATTCTTTGGTTGGAATTTCAGATAAGCGTATGAAGATGCTTTGTTCCTCCTAAACCTCTGCTTTCCTATTTCCTTCTTCCAATCATTCATACTCCTTCCCATGGAAAGCTTTTTGTTGGGCATCACCGTTGTCAATGGCTACTTCCCGTTCTCTCAGTGAAAACGCTCCAAATGTGCTGTCACCACACGGCTAATCATCTGTCGGTTCTCGATCATGTCGGAATAGGATCCATTGATCCTTTTGCGTCTGTCACACGCCCCACAATCGCGAGTTTGAAGCTCGTCATAGTCATCCCTTCCCAGATCCTACTCAGAGTAACACAGACAAGGTTTAGACGTTCCGGATCTCAGGAATGGCCGCCAATAATTCTAGCCTATACCACGAAGGTTCCAATATTAGATTAGAAACCCAAAAGATACTGTAAGACCCGGTTAATTAACGGCTAATTAACCCATAAATGAGAATTTATTCTAGAAAGCCAAAAATGTTATTTTTATGGCTAAATGTGATAGAGGATAGTGAGACAAGAATTTCGGTACCAATTTTATAGAAATCAGACCAAGATTGGACCGAACGGACCAAACCGGGCCAACCGGACCCAAAGTGGGCCCTTGGCCTAACTAAACTAAACCAAAACCCTAGTTTTTAGCATTCTCTCTCCTCACAACACACAAACACACGCTGAAATTGATTTGGAGGGGGGAAGAACACTCTCTCAAGTTCTCTCCCTTTGTTGATCTTCAAACCACCATAACTTTTGATCTAGAGCTCCGATCGCCGCATCGTTTGTGGCCACGCGTTCACCGCGGAGAGCTCTACAAAACCCATACAATCAATCTTAAGGTAAGCCACGTTTTTTCTTCGAAATTCCAGCCCTTGTTTTCGAGTTTCACGGATGAAATGTTGAGATTTTGGGCTCTTTGATGTTATAGGACCCAACTCTCTTGAAGGAGAAGGTTAATCTTGTCTCCTTGGACCTTGGGTGTGGTAAGATTCTCAACCCTAGTGTAATTTGTTGTTCTATGATGTTGGGTATTGAGATGTTGTGTATGGGTATGATGATTGTGGCTTAGGTTGTGTATATGTGAAAGTTGGAGCTTGATTGGTGATTTTGGAAAGCTTGGGAGAGGGTTTTGTGTGATAAAATCTGTTCTTGAAGGTGTTGAGACCTTGAGAGCTTGTGGACAAATGGTTTGGAAGTGCTCCGGTTGAGCTTGGGAAATCGGCTAAGGTATGGTCTCGGTTTCTCGTATCTAATATGTAATGTGGTAGGAAATACTTAGGCTAGAGGCCCTAAGATAGGCATTGAATGGTTGATGTTGTTAAATGGTTGAGATATATGATGTGATCGTATATGTGATTATGAATATTGATGCCTTGATTTTGTCATATATGAGAAAATGCATGTTGTGATATATGCTTGATAAATGATTAAGGTTGAATTGGTGGGTGGTACCATGTTGATGGTGAGTATGATGTTGATTATGTATAATGATGGTTGATTGGAAATGGTATTATTGGAAATTGGGATGAGGGAGGATGTATGACATGATATTGTGTTTGTCCTTTAGCTATTTGATTGAGAAGTGTTAAAAGGGTTGGATGGTGATTTTGGGGAATTTGGTAAGATGTCAATGTGTGAGTTGAGGATGGCTTGACGTTGATTTTGGTACATTTTGATTGATTTCAAAGAAAATGGATGAAATTGGCATGTTTTGATTGATTTTGAAAAGAGTTGAAAGTGGCTTGTTTTGAAAATGGCACTTTATGGTTTTGTATGAAAACATGCTTTTTGGGCATACTTTGACGGGACATAACTTAGACTACGGATCTCTGATTTGTGCCAAATCTTTTAGAAATGAAATTGGACCCGGGATGTCCATGCCGTTCGAAGAACGGGTGAAAAACGATTTAAAATGAGAAACTTATGTCCGTCGGAAGATTGGGGGTTGAATCTGTAAATTCTGCAGCTTTTAACTTAGAAAATTTTTTAGCAGAAAGACTGCGCCTACGCGCCATTCTTCAAGAAAGCACCATCCACGCGTGCGCGTGGTGTGCGCGGGCGCGTCGATCCGCTGCACCAAATGCCCAGCTATTTTCCCGAGAGTTGTGCCAGAGTTGTGCCAGTTTTGTGCCTGGGGCGCAAGAGGACCCACGAGTAAGCGTGGTTGATGCTCACACGTCGTTTGGCTATTTTTCAACCCGCGCGTCTGCGCGTATGATGCTTGCGCGTCGATGAGATTTTGTGGCCATCCATGCGTGCGCGTGGAGTGCGCATACGCGTGGCCCTGTTTTCATCCCAAAGTTGATTTTTGAGATTTAAAAGCCAAATTTCATACTTCTATGCCTCCGATCTCACCACTTATGTCTTAAATCATTATAATATGCCTAGCAATGAGGCAAGGGGCTAGTAAATGTGGTAATTTGCGAGTGAAGGAAGGGAAAAATGAATGATCAATGAGGATCAAAGATGATTATGTGAGATGCGGAGGATAGCGGTGGAAGTGCTTGTTGTGCCATGGGCCGAAGGGCCGTAATTGTTAATGAATTGGCTGGTTATGGATTTAACCGTGAGCCGGATGGCTAGATTATTGCCGTGTTACGGCGGAGCCATGATTATGGCTAAGTATAAATGCATATATGCTGTTGAATGAATTATGAATGTTTGCACTTCCACCATCGGAGATGAGGGTTTCCTTGGGAGGAAGTAGTGGCTAGCCACCACGTGCTCCAGGTTGAGACTCGAAACTCTTTTGACCCTATGTCGTAAGTGTGGTCGGGCACTGTGAAAGTCCCGGATGAGCTCGCCCCCATAAATATTCACCAGTGAGGGTGATGGATATGGATCATGATTATGATCAAGTTTATGATGAGTATAACTCGAGTTGGGGATGCGCGACAGAGGGACAGTCGAATGGTTAGCTACCAGGACTTGTCGAGTTGGCTCTATAACCGACAGATGATATCATCAGCCACTAGGGACAGGCATTCATCATATGCATACTATATGAATTGTTTGAGATTGCCTATTTGACTGCATATTACTTGCTAATTGTCTAAATGCCTTATCTGTTCCTATTTGTAAATCTCTTGTTTGATATAACTGTGTTTGCTATATTATACTCCTGCTGGTGGTTGGGAGGTCTGAAGGAATTGGAAAGGGAAGTATTAGTTAGACTGAAGGATCTTTAGTCAGTTGCCACTTACGGTTTAGTTTGTTTATAAGCTTTGATATTATCTGGAGGAAGTTCTAGGATTGCCTTTGGCTTTCCTCTATTATTATGTATTATTTATGTGGAAGCTGTTACCATGCTGGGAACCTCTGGTTCTCACCCATGCGGATTTTGTAGTTTTCAGATGCAGGACGTGAGGTTTCTCGCTGAGGCATGCTGGAGACTTCTGGATTAGCGAAGATCCTTTGTTCTCGGGACTCCGTCTCGGTTTATATATCTTGTTTAGATACCTTTATCTCCACTAAATAATACAAACTGTGATGACTCCTCTTATAGGAGATTTTTGGAGAATAGGGTTCTGTATTTGTGTCCCTTTGGGTTTCCTTTGGGGTTTCCTTATTTTATTATATGTATATATATTGCTATGCTCGGACAGGTTATCTTCGCATCCGGATTTGAGTTTTGATATTCCCGTTTTTAACACTCTTTTGTATATATATAATCTTGCGTTAACTTATCCTTTGCTCGTTGCGTTATCGATCGGAGTGTTGCGCTTTCGAGTTGCGATTTTTGTTTACCTTTTTTTCTACAAAGGCTCCTAGTTATAATCCTTATTCACACTACTATACGTACTAGATTTTTGTTTTAGAGGTCGTAATACCTTGCCATCTCTGGATTATGACTTAAGCATAAGACTCTGTATGTTAGGGTGTTACAGATACGCATTCAAGCCATTGCTAGTAGAATAGAGGTGGTTGTCAGGCACATATTCATAGGTGAGAATGATGATGAGTGTCACAGATCATCACATCCATCAAGTTGAAGAACGAATGAATATCTTGGAGAAGAAATAGACTTGAGTTGAATAGAAAAGCAGTAGTACTTTGTATTAATTCATGAAGAACAGCAGAGCTCCACACCTTAATCTATGGTGTGTAGAAACTCCACCGTTGAGAATACATAAGAACAAGGTCTAGGCATGGCCGTGAGGCTAGCCCCCAAACGTGAAAAGGTCTATCAAAGTATATCAAGTGTTTCAAATACAATAGCAAAAGGTCCTATTTATAGAAAACTAGTAGCCTAGGGTTTACAAAAATAAGTAATTAATGCAGAAATCTTCTTCCGGGCCCACTTGGTGTATGCTTGGGCTGAGCATTGAAGCTTCCATGTGTAGAGACTTTTCTTGGAGTTAAACGCCAGCTTTTGTGCTAGTTTTGGAGTTAAACGCTAGAATTCTTGAGCTGACTTGGAACGCCGGTTTGGGCCATCAAATCTCGGGCAAAGTATGGACTATTATATATTGCTGGAAAGCCCAGGATGTCTACTTTCCAACGCAATTAAGAGCGCGCCAATTGGGCTTCTGTAGCTCCAGAAAATTCACTTTGAGTGCAGGGAGGTCAGAATCCAACAGCATCTGCAGTCCTTTTTCAGCCTCTGAATCAGATTTTTGCTCAGGTCCCTCAATTTCAGCCAGAAAATACCTGAAATCACAGAAAAATACACAAACTCATAGTAAAGTCCAGAAGAGTGATTTTTATTTAAAAACTAATAAAAATATAATAAAAACTAATTAAAATATACTAAAAATATACTAAAAACAATGCCAAAAAGCGTATAAATTATCTGCTCATCAGTACGCGTGGGTGAAGAAACAGCCAATCGACGCACACGCGCACATGGTGCGTACGCGCCGATACTCTCATGTGACCCACTTAAAGGCAAAACGCTAGGGGTGATTTCTGAGCTGCCCAGGCCCAAATCCAACTTGTTTCTGAGTGTATTTCATACAGAATTGAAGTCCAAGCAAAGGGGGAGCAATTAGTTAGTCAACATGAGCCTTTAGTTAGTTTTCTAGAGAGAGAAGCTCCCTCTTCTCTCTAGAATTAGGTTAGGATTAGGTTAAATTGTCTTGGATCTTGAATTAATCACTTGATTTTATATTGTTTCTTTTACAATTTTCCAATTCTACATCTTGATTTCCTTAGTTGTAATGTTAATTTCTCATTTTGCTCTCTTGTATGTTGATGAACATTGTTAGATCTAATTTCCTTTTAATGCAATTTCATGTTTCTATGTTTCTTTTATGTTGATCTTGCTTGCTATTACTGATTTCTCGCTTATGAAAGTTATGGGTCTCCTTAATCTTAGCATTTTGTGATGTTTACTTTTATTGTATATTAGGTATTTGATATAATGTTTCCTATAGTTTTTGAGTAATTCTCTTGACCCTTAGCCTAGGCTAGGGGGATTGAGTGATCTTGAGTCCTTGGGCTTCATTGAATTGGTAATTCTAGAACCCTTGGGGATCAAGTTGATAACCATTGACTCTGGCCTACTACTAAGTTAATTAGTAGCTAGGTTGGGACTTATGGATTGATGTTGATCAAGCCATTTGATGTACTCCAAGCCTAGGAGTAGACATTACATACTGAAGGCTTTAGTGAGTAGACCTAATGAGCTCGGTTCCGCATAATTATCAATGTTTGAATTGTTGACAAGGATAGTGATCTCAATTACCCAAGTCTTAGCCAGGAGTCCTTTATCTTGCTTCCTTTAATTACTTGCTTGATTTACGCATTTTGTCATTTAAATTCTTCCTCATTTAATCTCTTGCCCTCTTATTAATCATACCCCACTTGTTCCTTCATAGCCAATAATTGACCACTTCATTGCAATCCTCGTGAGACGATCCGGAGTCTAAATACTTCGGTTAATTCTTATTTGGGGTTTGTTCTTTGTGACAACCAATTTTTTTATGTGAGAATCATTTGTTGGTTTAGAGCTATGCTTACAACGAAGTTCTTATTTTCTATAAGAAGAAAATCTAGACCATCGAGCAAAATCTCGTCCATCAATAGCTTTTTATGCTAATATGTGTTCTAAAAGACGCCTAATTTAGAATTCACATACCTAATCTTTCTTAATGTCACACTAATTCACTCACTCAATTCTAGTGATTATTACCTCATTCCAACAATGTATGCCTCCTTGCTTTTGTATCTTCTCATCTTATGGTGTTATGTTTTTGTTTTCATGAATGATGCACCGCAAGCAAAAATAGAAGCGGAAGAAAGAACACGCAGTAACCGGTTGACCTACCAGCTGAAGGTAGCAACTCGGAACGTCGCCGTACCACCTTGTTCATCTTTAAGTGCACTGAGGACAGTGCAAACTTTTAAGTATGGGGAGGTCGTCCGACCAATCGGCATTTTTGGGTGACAAGTTTCTAATTCCAACACTTTTGCATTTCATTTTAGGTCTTTTAGGATTTTTAGTTGTATTTTCTTAATTTTTCATATATATAGGGCACCAATTGATTTGAGAGAAAACTTTTCTTTGAACTTGCTTGAATTATATATATATATTGTAGAATATGGTTTTTGAGCTAAGAACACAAGCTAGTGAGTTTTGAGCCTAAGGATGTGGTTATATCTTATAACTACTTATTTTCCCTTCTTGTGTGCATTATTCTCTTTCTATGATTGTGATCTTTGATTTGGTTGATTCTTTATGTCCATTATTTGGTGTATTCATGCATTTATGTGATTGAGGCCATCATTTCATTTAGCTCACTCGCCCAAAAAGTCTTACCTTTCATCTTCCATTGTTAGCCAACTTTGAGCCTACGATTAACCCACTTGTTCTTCATTTTAGCACATTACAAGCCTTAAAGCAAAAAATAATAAATGTCCTTTATTTGGATCTTTAAGTATCTTAGGTTAGTGAGTGTGTAACATTCAAGTGTGGGAAAACTTGGGACATTGGTTGAGAAAAGGGTAGTTTTGTATTTTTGTTGAAAATATTGGAAATTGGGTACATGCTCATGTGTTGGTTAAATGTGTAAACCTTATGCATTGTTGTTCTTGTATATAGTTTGAAAGAAAGAAAAATGAGAAAAAGAAAAGAAAAAGAAAAAGAAACAAAAAGAAGAGTATGGAAAAGAAAAGAAAAAAATATAGAAAAAAAAGAAAAAAGAAAAGAAATAAAAAAAGGGGACAAAATGCCCCAAAGCAAAGTCCAATAAAGAATCAATGCATAAGTGTTATGATCAAGAAAAGAATGCATGAGTATGTTAAAAAAGTGAAGAATGGGTAGTTAGGTTAGTTTGAATTGTATAGGTTGTCATAGGTTAGGTGGGAAGTCTAAGCTTATCAAAGATTCAAATTTCAAGCTCACTTGACCAAATACGCATCCTACCTTGACCCTAGCCCCATTACAACCTATGAAAAGACCTCATGATACTTGTATGCATGCATGAAATAAATGTTGATTGTTAGATGAAAAACAAATCTTGGAAAGCATGATTAGGGGAGAATTGAGTGAATCGACCCTAAATACTTGAGTGAATAGAGTGCAAACACTACCGGTGAGGGTTCGATTGCTCAATTACATGTTTTCACCTACAATCATCACTTTTCTTACAAGTTTGTAAAACTTTTACTAGCTCAATTCAATTGTGGTTTGGCATGGTTGTTAATACTCTTAGCCCTTGTGCTTGTATTGGTTTTCTTGGGAATTGATTTATTTTGACCAAGCAAGTACATGAATTTAGATAGTTGCATATAGGTAGATTGCATTTAGTTAGTTTACATTGAATAAATGTTGATACCCTTTCTCTCTCTCTTGGTTTAAGCATGAGGACATGCTTGGTTTAAGTGTGGGGAGGTTGATAAACCCCATTTGTAGGGTTTATCTTGTGCTTAGTTTAGGAGATTTTATGACCTTTTACCCATATTTATTCGATGAAATAGCATGGTTTCATGATTGTCTCCTAACTTGTGCTTAAGTGTGAAAACATGATTTTTAGGCCCTTAATTGTTAATTTTAATTCACCTTTGATTCCACTAGATGCCTTTATGTGTTTGCTAGTAATTTCAGGTTGAAAAGACTAGGAATGGATCAAAGGAATGGAGAGAAAAGCATGCAAAGTGGAGAACACATGGAAAAAGCCAAAAATTTGGATGCACACATCCACGCGCGCGCGTCCAAACCTTAGGGACGCGCACGCGTGCTGTACGCGTACGCATCGGTGTCCGCACGTGATTTTTAAATAGAAAACATGGACAGCGAATTCTGAGAAGCTGTGGGGCCCAGTTTGCAACCAACTTTGGCGCCAAAGTGCTTTAAAGGACCAAGGATTGAAGGGAATTAACATCTTAGCATCATTTACACACATTAGAATTAGTTTAGAGTTAGTTTTATAGAGAGAAGCTCTCACTTCTCTCTAGGATTAGAATTCGGATTAGGTCTAGTTCAATAAATCTTAGATCTAGGATTTAATTCATGCTTTCATCTACTTCTATTTCTCAACTCTTTGTTGTTACATTCATCATTCTTCTATTCTTTTGTTGTAATTTCTTCTACTTTGTTTCTATACTTTGTTGTAGATCTACTCTTGTTCCTTCTATTCTCTTTCAATTCAATTTGAGGTAATTCATGTCAATAATGTTCTTTTTGATTGTTGTTGCTAATTCCTTGTAATAAGTAGTTGTTAGATTCTATTCTTGTTGCCAATTTACTATGCTTTTCTTTTATACCTTCCAAGTGTTTGTCAAAATGCTTGAGAAGATGTTAGAGTAGAATTTTATGTTCTTAGCTTGGGAAGGTAACTTAGGAATTCTTGAGTTGCTAATGTCCAAGTGATTGATAGTTGATAGCCATTGACTCTAGCTCTCATTAATTCAATTAGTGAATACCTAGGACTTATGGACTTGGATTGATATAGCTCATTTGACTTTCTTCTACTTGTTTGAGGATGACTTAGTGGGATTGATCCTTGCAATTATCATATTGTGGTTAGTGATAAGGATAGAGATCCTTGACCACCAAACCTTGCCAAGACCTCTTTGTCAATTGATTTCTTTTATCATTTACTTTTCATGTCTCTTATCTCAAAAACCCCAAAACATACCTCATAACTAATAACAAGACACTTTATCGCAATTCCTAGGGAGAACGACCCAAGGTTTAATACTTCAGTTTAAAATTTTAGGGGTTTGTACTTGTGACAAACAATCTTTTGTATGAAAGGATTATTTGTTGGTTTAGAAACTATACTTGCAACAAAGATTCATTCATGAAATTCTATACCATCAATAATCCACTCATCACGTGGGTGACGCATACTCGTGAATGTGATAATTTTGAAAGACCATGCGTACGCGTGGAAGAGCGCCTTTTGACACCAACGCTGAGGGTCACGCGCATGCGTGGGTGACGCGTACGTGTGACAAGTGCAAAAAGCAGTGATGCCGCGCATGCGTGGGTGACGCATACGCGTGGGTGCACGAGTGCTATGCTTTCCAGAAAAATGCTACGCCAGCCTGGGAGCAGCATTCTAGTTCAATTAATCTCATTCCAAGTCCACCTCAACTCTCAAGCAAGAAAGCCCACAATTGTCAACCAATCAAGGCCACAAGAATCCTCTAGAATAGTTAATTTTCATTTTATTGTAATTTGCTTTCAATTTCATTTCAATTTGTAATTTAGGAAAGCCTATATAAAGGCCTTATTTTCATAGAATTAGGCATGCTGGATTGAAGGATCATTCTGCCAGAGGGGTCTTCGGACTCCCTCTTCTCACCCACACATCTCTCCTCTTCCACTTTCTTACTTGTAAATATTTTTAGTTATGAAATACTAACTTTTTCCATTAGAAAAGAGAGCTCTATTGCAATTTGAAGGATTAATTTATTTTTATTCTTCTTCTTCTCTTTATCTCTCTTTGATTTACTTGAAGAATTTTCGTTCTTCATGTTAGCATTCAATTATCTTGGAAAAGAGGTTGAATGTATTTGGGTTTTATGTGACTTTGGAAAAGGAATCATAGAACCATGCTTGAAAATTTTTCTCATACTTGAGTAAATTTAGGTATGGATGGGATACTGTGACATTTAATCTTTCCATTATTTGGGTATAGGAAAGTGTGTGGTATAATCAAGGATCATTCTTCATCTTTTCTCATGAGCAATTAGACCAATGAATTGGCTATTGATCAAGATTTGAGAGATTGAGTCACCAAGGAATTGGGGCTCAATCAATCATTATTGCCAAAAGGTCAATGAGTTGCTTGATTGAAGATGAGATGAAATCAATTAATCCGAAGAATGCAATATCTCTTGATCCCAGTGCTTATTTTCTCTTTCTTTCTTTTATTTTCTTTATGGTTATTTACACTTTCTGCACTTTACATTTCCAGCACTTTACTTTCTTGTACTTTACATTTATGCCATTTACTTCCTTGCACTTTATTGCTTTCTTTTACTTTCATACAATTTATATTTCCTCATTGCTTATCATCCAATTATGCTTGTCTAACTAGGAGAATTAATTAACTATTGTTTGCTTAATCCTTTAATCCGCGTGGGATCGACCTTACTCTCTAGTGAGTTATTACTTGACGACAATTCTGTATACTTGCCGAAGGAATTTTTGTAGTGATACATTAATTTTAATCATCACAAGCAACACTCCATCCAGAGTGTTCTGTTTTCACTGCCAAATTTTTTCTGTCTCTGTTCTGACTGCTGTACATGATCATGAACCTAAAAAACTTTAAAGAAAAATAAAATAAAATTAAGGAATTAAAAGAAATAAAAATAATTAATTAAGGTTGGGTTGCCTCCCAACAAGCGCTTCTTTAACATTATTAGCTTGATGGTTAACTCCTTACGGAGAATGATATGGGCTCAGAATTTTGCCTCTTACATTGAACTCTCTGCCTGTCCTCTCATGAATGAGCTCCAGATGCTCTAGAGACAGGATACGACTCACTGTATGTGGTATGACTGGTTTCTTGGTGAAGACAACTCTCATGCCAGGTGAGAGCCCTTCAGTTGGGACTTTCTTGTCCCTCTAGCGCTTAGGTACTGATGAGCGGATATTTTATATGCTTTTTGGCATCATTTTCATATAGTTTTTAGTATGTTTTGTTTAGTTTTTAATAATTTTTTATAGGTTTTAGTGTTAAATTTACCTTATTGAATTCTACTATGATTTTGTGTGTTTTTATGCAATTTTAGGTGATTTCTTGCAGAAATTGAGGTGCTGGAGCAAAAGTCTAATTCAAAGACAGAGAAAGCACTGCAGATGCTGTTCGTATTTGACCTCCTTTCACTTAAAAGAGCTTTTCTAGAGCTACAGAAGTCCAAATGGAGCGTTCCCAATAGCTAAGGAAAGCTGAAATCCAGAGCTTCCCAGCAATGTATTATAGACTATACTTTGCTTCAGATTTGAAGGCCCAAACTGGCGTCCAACGCCAGCTTCCTGCCCCCTCGGCTAAACTGGTGTCTCGAGAAGTCTCGAACGAAATCGTGGATTAGCCGTCTAAGAGATATATAATCAAGCTAGTGGTTCAATACTTTCCAGTCACGTATTCACATGAACCCAAGAAGAACACGGGTGGTTGTCAGGCACGTGGTCTTAATATGAAGAATGAAGCTGATTGTCATGGATCATCCCATTCATCAAGTTGAAGAATGAAATACCTCTTAGAATTGAATTAAACACGGATTGTAAAGAAACAGTAATACTTTTATTAATTCATAGAACTCAGCAGTGCTCCTCCCCTCAACCTAGGAGGTTAAGAAACTCATACTGATAGAGAATACAATGGTAAACAAAAAATATGGCCAAAGGTTCTTCCATGATTAAGAAAAATATCCTTTAAATACTAAACTAATAACTAAGGATTACATAAGAAGGGTAAAATAGTCTTTTAGTGCTAAAATCTACTTTCGGGGCCCACTTGGTGAGTGTTTGGGCTGAGCTTGATTGAGATCCACGTGCTAGGAGGCCTCTAGGGCGTTAAATGCTGGCTAGGGGGTCCTCTTTGGGCATTTGGACGCTAGTCTCTTCCTTTGGGCGCTAGACGCCTGGAATGGGGCAGGAGGCTGGCGTTGGATGCCAGTTTTTGGCCTTCTATTTTGAAGCAAAGTGTAAACTATTATACATTGCTAGAAAGCTTTGGAAGTCAGCTTTCCATAGCCATTGAGAATGCTTCATATGGACTTTTGTAGCTCTAGAAAAGCTCTTCTGAGTGCAAGGAGGTTAGACCTGGACAGCATCTACAGTGCTTTCTCTGTATCTGAATCAGACTTTTGCTCCAGCTCCTCAATTTCAGCCAGAAAATACCTGAAATTGCACAAAAACACACAAACTCAAAGTAGAATCTAAAATGTGAATTTTGCACTAAAACCTATGAAAACTTAATAAAAATTAAACAAAACATGCTAAAAACTATATGAAAATAATGCCAAAAAGCGTATAAAATATCTTCTCATCAATTATAAGAATATTTTTACAATGAAGATTAAAGGAGACAAATCATGTAGGTACTTAATATAGCAACAAAATATAACAGAAAGCTTATATCATACATAAATGACCACTAAGATGCAGTTTTAAACATAAGATTCGTCAGTACATACGACTCATATATATATACAAAATACCCATAGTACATAGCTATATACACAATTGACGCTCAGGCTCCGGCTAACGTAAAAATCCTACTCTGGATTCTACCTACCAATAGTAAAAGTCATATCTATCGCAAAAGACTATGTACAATGAGGGAAGATAACTAACTACTAGATGACTTTCTACAAGTGTCTCTGAGGTGGTGCATATCAAGTCCATCAAGTGTAGCCATTGGGCTACTGCCCCAACTCTCCATTTGTCATCTCAGCCTCCTTTGACAAACTAGAGACTAGATACAACTATAAGGTCTTCCTTTACCGCAATATTCTCTGGCGGGTCCTCCTCAGACGAAGTCAATACAAAGTCATTGGGTATGGCTGTAGCTAGGACCTCCTCTAAGGGATCAAATTGCTCAACAATCGGATCAAGTGGCCGATAATCGGGCATGAACCTCGAATGCTTCTGGGTAGTGGCAAAGAACAAGAACGTGTGTTTAGTTGAGAGGAGGCAGTGATGGAGAATGTTTAAAGGTTTAGAAATGTGTACTTTTTAGAATATTAATCCTTATACTTATTTATTTTGATGCATGAAAAGATATTTTTACAGCAAATTATATATATTTAAATTTCAATTCCTTGACAATTCAATTTCTCTTTAACTGATTAATTGTTGATGTCTTGGTCAACTAATCAAGAAAATAGGTGAAGCACAATTCTGATTTAAAACATAATTCAAAAGTTTTTCTAGTTCGAATTATATGTCACATATTTAAGACTAGAGCGATTGAAGATTAAAAAACATTGTACACTTGATGAATCCATATTTGATGATATATTTTACTTTGATTTGAGTGGATCTTATCATATAAACCCACATTTATTCATCCAAATAGCATGCTTTTGTGTTTTCTCTCTATATTGTGCCTAAATATGAAAACATGCATTTTTGTGCTTAAATTAGTTATTTTAATCCCACTTTTATGCCACTCGATGCCATGATATGTTTGTTGAGTAATTTTAGATCCTAGAGGCAAGTTTGGCAAGGCAAAAGTGGAAGAAAGCATATACAAAGGGAGAAAGCATGAAGAAACCAAAGGAGAAGCACACATTGGAGTGTGCGTGCACACAACTTAGTGTGCGTACGCACAAAAGTCGCAAAACCATGTGTGCGTACGCACGACAACCTGTGTGTACGCACAAGAGGAAAATCAGCATGTGTGTGGACCCACACACCTGTGCGTCCGCACACGTCCCAGCGCGTGACTCATTTATTGCAAATCGCTGGGGGTGATTTTTGGGCCTCCAGGGCCCAATTTTGGGGGTTTCTGAAGCTGATTGAGTGCTATATGAAGGAAGGCCATACTTGATGAGCGGATAATTTATACGCTTTTTGACATTGTTTTTAGTATGTTTTTAGTAGGATCTAGTTACTTTTAGGGATGTTTTTAATAGATTTTGTGTTAAATTCACATTTCTGGACTTTACTATGAGTTTGTGTGTTTTTCTGTGATTTCAGGTATTTTCTGGCTGAAATTGAGGGACTTGAGCAGAAATCAGATTCCGAGGTTGAAAAAGGACTGCTGATGCTGTTGGATTCTGACCTTCCTGCACTCAAAGTGGATTTTCTGGAGCTACAGAACTCGAAATGGCACGCTTCCAATTGCGTTGGAAAGTAGACATCCAGGGCTTTCCAGAAATATATACTAGTCCATACTTTGGCCAAGAATTGATGACGTAAACTGGCGTTCAACGCCAGCCTTCTGCCCAAATCTGGCGTCCAGCGCCAGAAAAGGATCCAAAACCAGAGTTGAACGCCCAAACTGGCACAAATACTGGCGTTCAGCTCCATAAATGGCCTCTGCACGTGCAACACTTAGGCTCAGCCCAAACACACACCAAGTGGGCCCCGGAAGTGGATTTATTCATCAATTACTTACTCATGTAAACCCTAGTGACTAGTTTATTATAAATAGGACCTCTTACTATTGTATTAGACGTCTTTTTGACCATCTTTGGACGTCTGGTTCTTAGATCAGAGGGGCTGGCCATATCAGCCATGCCTGGACCTTCACTTATGAGAGGAGGGGATGTAGCCACTGACAACGGTGATGCCCTTGCATAAAGCCAGCCATGGAAAGGAGTGAGACTGATTGGATGAAGATAGCAGGAAAGCAGAGGTTCAGAGGAACAAAAAGCATCTCCATTCGCTTATCTGAAATTTCTACCAATGAATTACATAAGTATTTTTATCCCTATTTTATTATATTAAATTCGAAAACCACATAACTGTTTTATATCCGCCTGACTGAGATTTACAAGGTAACCATAGCTTGCTTCATACCAACAATCTCCGTGGGATTCGACCCTTACTCACGTAAGGTATTACTTGGACGACCCAGTGCACTTGCTGGTTAGTTGTATCGAAGTTGTGACAGACTGTAAAACTAGATCAGAGTATCTGGCCTAAGAAGCCATTACCAGAGATCACAATTTCGTGCACCAAGTTTTTGGCGCCGTTGCCGGGGATTGTTTGAGTTTGGACAACTGACGGTTCATCTTGTTGCTCAGATTAGGTAATTTTCTTTTTGTTTTGTTTTCAAAAATTTTTCAAAAAAAAAATTTTCAAAAATTTCTCCTTTGTTTTCGAAAAAAAAAATGTTTTCAAAAATAAATTATTCTATGGCTTCAGAATTTTTAAGAATGAATTCTAGTGTTTCATGAAGCATGTTGAAGCCTGGCTGGCTGTAAAGCCATGTCTCAATCCTTATACTCAAGAGAAGAGCTTCTTTATCTTTCTTAGCCAATTGGTTGTTGAATGTAAGGAATGTCAGGCGTGTCATGTCTGAGTTACCTACTAAAGCTTGGCTGGCTATTAAGCCATGCCTGACCCTTTGATTGGAGCTTTAGAGCATAAGATTCCTGGAATTCATATTAAAAAATTTTGAATCCTTATTTTTCTTTTTTCTAAATAATTTTCGAAAAAAAATAAATAAATAAAAATAAAAATACAAAAAAATTAGAAAATCATAAAAATAAAAAAAATATTTTGTGTTTCTTGTTTGAGTCTTGAGTCATATCATAAGTTTGGTGTCAATTGCATATGCATCTTGCATTTTTTTTCGAAAATTCATGCATTCATAGTGTTCTTCATGATCTTCAAGTTGTTCTTGGTAAGTCTTCTTGTTTGATCTTGATGATTTTTTGTTTTGTGTCTTTCCATGTTTATCATATGCATTCTTGAATTCTTAGTGCATAAGCATTAAAGAATTCTAAGTTTGGTGTCTTGCATGTTTTCTCTGCATTAAAAATTTTTCAAAAATATGTTCTTGATGTTCATCATGATCTTCATAGTGTTCTTGGTGTTCATCTTGACATTCATAGCATTCTTGCATGCATTCATTGTTTTGATCTAAAAATTTCATGCATTGCATAATTTTCATGTTTTTCATAAAAATTTCAAAAATCAAAAAAATATCTTTCCCTTTTTCTCTCATCAAATTCGAAAATTTGGATTGAGTTTTTCAAAATTTTTTTAAATCAAGTTGTTGCCAATGACTCAAATCAAATTTTCAATTTGAAAATCTTATCTTTTTCAAAATCTTTTTCAAAAATCAAATCTTTTTCAAAATTCTTAGTTATTTTCGAAAATTCCAAAAATATTTTTCAAAAATCTTTTTCTTATTTTTCCATCAAATTTTCGAAAATAATATTATCAATTAATGTTTTGATTCAAAAATTTGAAGTTTGTTACTTGCTTGTTAAGAAAGATTCAAACTTTGAGTTCTAGATTCATATCTTGTGATTTCTTATGAATCAAGTCATTAATTGTGATTTTAAAAATCAAATCTTTTTCAAAAACTAATTTCTATCATATCTTTTTCAAAAATATCTTCTTATCTTATCTATTTCAAAAATATCTTTTCAAAATATCTTTCCTAACCTCCTAACTTCCTATCTTTTCAAAATTTGTTTCAACTAACTAACTAACTTTTTGTTTGTTTCTTAACTTTTTCAAAACTACCTAACTAACTCTCTCTCTCTAATTTTCGAAAATATCTCCCCTCTTTTTCAAAAATTTCTTTTTAATTAACTAATTATTTTTATTTTTTATTTCAAAAAAAAATTTCGAAAAAAATACTAACAACTTTCAAAAAACCAATTTTCAAAAATCACTAACTCCTTTTCAAAAATAATTTTCGAAAATTCCCCCCCCTGATCCTGAGAACCCTGCAATAGCAGAGGTAAATTACTTAGGTGAACCTTATGGAAACACCTATAACTCAACATGGAAAAATCATCCAAATTTCTCATAGAAGGATCAAAAGCCCCAACAAGGCTTTAATAATGGTGGAAGAAACAGGTTTAGCAATAGCAAACCTTTTCCATCATCAACTCAGCAACAGACAGAGAACTCGGAACAAAATGCTTCTAATTTAGCAAATCTAGTCTCTGATCTATCTAAGGCCACTGTAAGTTTCATGAATGAAACAATGTCTTCCATTAGAAATCTGGAAGCACAAGTGGGCCACCTAAGTAAAAGGATCACTGATATCCCTCCTAGTACTCTCCCAAGCAATACAGAAGAGAACCCAAAAGGAGAGTGCAAGGCCATTGACATAAGTGCCCTGGCCGAACCTGTGAGGAGAGGAGAGGACGTGAATCCCAAGGAGGAAGACCTCCTGGGACGTCCAGTGACCAATAAGGAGCTTCCCTCTAGGGAACCAAAGGACTCTGAGGCTCATCTAGAGACCATAGAGATTCCCTTGAACCTCCTTATGCCCTTCATGAGCTCTGATGAGTATTCCTCTTCTGAAGAGAATGAGGATGTCACTGAAGAGAAAACTGCCAAGTTCCTTGGTGCAATCATGAAGCTGAATGCCAAATTATTTGGCATTGATGCTTGGGAAGTTGAACCTCCCTTGTTCATCAATGAACTAAGTGATCTGGATCAACTGACATTGCCTCAGAAGAGACAGGATCCTGGAAAGTTCATGATACCCTACACCATAGGCACCATGATCTTTAAAGCTCTGTGTGACCTTGGTTCAGGAATAAACCTCATGCCCCTCTCTGTAATA
The DNA here is from genome assembly GCF_000816755.2 of Arachis ipaensis. NCBI lineage: Eukaryota > Viridiplantae > Streptophyta > Magnoliopsida > Fabales > Fabaceae > Arachis > Arachis ipaensis. Next base: position 55,814,237 of record NC_029785.2, read on the forward strand.
GAGAAACTGGGAATCTATGGGGTGCAAGCTGCTAAAATCTCATTAGAGATGGCAGACAGCTCAAGAAAACAGGCTTATGGACAAGTAGAAGATGTATTAGTAAAGGTTGAGGGCCTTTACATCCCTGCTGATTTCATAGTCCTAGATACTGGAAAGGAAGAGGAATCCATCATCCTAGGAAGACCTTTCCTGGCCACAGCAAGAGCTGTGATTGATGTTGACAGAGGTGAAATATTCCTTCAATGGAATGAGACCTCCCTTGTATTCAAAACTCAAGGATCCCCCTCTGCAACCATGGAGAGGAAGCAGGAAAAGCTTCTCTCCCAGCAGAGTCAACCAGAGCCCCCACAGTCAAACTCTAAGTTTGGTGTTGGGAGGCCACAACCAAACTCTAAGTTTGGTGTTGAACACCCATATCCAAACTCTAAGTTTGGTGTTGGAGAGCCTCAACAAAGCTCTGCACATCTGTGAGGCTCCATGAGAGCCCACTGTCAAGCTATTGACATTAAAGAAGCGCTTGTTGGGAGGCAACCCAATGTTTATCTAATTTCTATTTTTATTGTTTTTCATGTTTTCTTAGGTTCATGATCATGTGGAGTCACAAAATAAACAAAAAAAATCAAAAACGGAATCAAAAACAGCAGAAGAAAAATCACACCCTGGAGGAGCATCTGTCTGGCGTTCAAACGCCAGAACAGAGCATAGTTCTGGCGCTGAACGCCCAGAATGGGGGCATCCTGGTGCTGAACGCCCAGAACAAGCATGGTTCTGGCGTTCAACGCCAGAAATGGAAGCAAAGGGGCGTTGAACGCCCAAAATGGGCACCAACCTGGCGCTGAACGCCCAGAGTTGTGTGCAAGGGCATTTTGCATGCCTAAATTGGTGCAGGGATGTAAATGCCTTGACACCCCAAGATCTGTGGACCCCACAGGATCCCCACCTACCTTCACTCACTCTCTTCTCTCTTCTCAATCATCCTCTATTCCCAATAAACACTCATCCCTTCTGTCTTCCATTTACCACTCACATCCATACAACCACTACCTTCAAAATTTAACATCTCTCTCCCACCCAATCCCACCCATATGGCCGAATACAA
>NC_029785.2:55815383-55838755 GCF_000816755.2 Arachis ipaensis
GCCAGATAAGGATCCAAAACCAGAGTTGAACGCCGAAACTGGCACAAATACTGGCGTTCAGCTCCACAAATGGCCTCTGCACGTGCAACACTTAGGCTCAGCCCAAACACACACCAAGTGGGCCCCGAAAGTGGATTTATTCATCAATTACTTACTCATGTAAACCCTAGTGACTAGTTTATTATAAATAGGACCTCTTACTATTGTATTAGACGTCTTTTTGACCATCTTTGGACATCTGGTTCTTAGATCAGAAGGGCTGGCCATATCGGCCATGCCTGGACCTTCACTTATGTATTTTTAACGGTAGAGTTTCTACACTCCATAGATTAAGGTGTGGAGCTCTGCTGTTCCTCAAAGATTAATGCAAAGTACTACTGTTTTCTATTCAATTCTTCTTATTTCGCTTCTAAGATATCCATTCGCACCCAAGAACGTGATGAAGGTGATGATTATGTGTGACGCTCATCATCCTTCTCCCTTATGAACGCGTGCCTGACAAACACTTCTGTTCTACATGAAATAAGATAAAATGAATATCTCTTAGATCTCTACTTGGACGACCCAGTGCACTTGCTGGTTAGTTGTATCGAAGTTGTGATAGACTGTAAAACTAGATCAGAGTATCTGGCCTAAGAAGCCATTACCAGAGATCACAATTTCGTGCACCAATACTCCATGTGAAGGGAGGAAAATTTTGGGTTAGATTAGCATTATTGTTCATACCCTGGGTCGAGCTGTCCGACCCGGGATGTTTAGCAACAAGACGACCGACCTCTTCAGGTCAGACTATTCGACATCTTCTCAAAGAGCTCGGCCAACTTGCCAGGAAAGCCCAATAAAGGGCCCAGATAGAGGAACACGACCCAAATCTAAAGGCAGTCCAAGCCTATGGAGATAAGGGCGATTCCCTTGAAGATAAGATGACTTCACTCAAAGATAAGATAAGATAAGATAGCTATCTTATCCCCAGAAAGGTCATCCTCTACTATTATAAATACACTGGAGCACCCAGGTATAACTTATACTCTGATTCTACTAAAAACCTGCTTAATACCTTTGCTAACTTAAGCATCGGAGTCCCTTGCAGGTACCACCAACCTCCGGTGAAAAAGGATCAGCATCACCAAGTCCAACAAGTCGGACGCAGCGGCTCCGGCCACCATCCACAAGTCGGACACATCCGCGCTGACCAACACAGAAGATCTCATCCGAGATCAACCTACAGTTTCAGGTAACCCTCGGAACATTGGCGCCGTTGCCGGGGAATCTGGAAGTCATCCCACCACCATGGCGGACGACCATGACAACGACCACGACTCGGATCTAGAAGATAGAACGCCGCACAAAAACACGGACACTACACCAAAAGATATCCCGTACCCTAACGGAGATAAGAGTTCACTAAACTTGGGAGCCCTGGAAGCACTTCAAGACCGTTTAAAAGAACTTTAAAAAGAAGCCCAACATCAACGAGAAGCTAAGAAAGACCTACAAAGGGAAATAAGACGACGCCGGGAATTGGAGGACAAACTTCTAAAATTTGAAGCCGATCTCAAGGCCAAAGCTACTCGATCCACTCATGAGGATAGCTCCCACAAGGACCAAGATCCATTCACCAAGGAGATCATGAAGACCAAAATTCCAAAAGACTTTAAACTCCCGGATATGATGTTATACGATGGCACGGCAGATCCCGGCCATCACCTCAGTAATTTCAGAAGTCGAATGTACCTCACCGATGCCTCGGACGTAGTCCGCTATAAAGCCTTCTTGACTACCTTAACAAAAATGGCGATTAAGTGGTTCAACAATCTACCCCCTAGGTCCATCTCAACCTTCGACGACCTAGCCAAGAAGTTTCTAGCCAGATTCTCTATCCAGAAAGACAAAACCAAGCACGCCCCAAGCCTACTAGGGATTAAGGAGAGTACTTTTGTGTGGTTTAGAATTTCACAAATGAAAGCTCGTTGTAAAGTATAGTTTCTAAACCAACAATAGTCCTTTCATACAAAAATTTTTTGTCACTAGTACAAACCCCTAAAATCTATAAACTGAAGTATTTAACCTCAGGTCGTTCTCCCTAGGAATTGCAACAAAGTGCCTTGTTATTGGTTATGGAGCTATGTTTGGGGTTTTTAAAATATTAGACATGAAAGGTAAATGGCAATGAAAATAAACTAATAACTAGAAAGCTCTTGACAAGGAATGAGAATTAGAAGTCCTATCCTAGTTATCCTCCTCAATTGTGACCAGAATTATCCATTGCTACCACTTAGTTAACCTCTAACCATGGAGGAAAGTCAAGTGGATGAATTAACTTGATTCCACAAGTCCTAGCCAACTCCCAAGGGAAAGACTAGCTTTAGTGGTATCCAAATCAATTAGCAACATCTAATTATCAATCAACACGGGAATTAGATAACTCAAGCGTCACTAATTACTCTACCAAAGCCAAGAACACTAAAATCTACACTAAAATCCAACCAAGCATTTTATCAAACACTTGGAAGGCATAAAAAGGAAACATGGTAAATTGCAAGGAATGTAAATCTACATTACTCAATTGCAAGGAATTAAACAACAACAAAACCAAATCAACAATAAAGGAACATGAATTATAAATTGCATTTAATTGAAAATAGAAGAACAAAAATGCATCAACATAAAAGTAGAAAATTACATGAATTAAATGCAAAACTAGAAAAGGAAAAGGTAGAAGAAGAAGTATTGTAAAAGGAAGAGTAAATCAAAGCATGAATTAAACCTAGATCTAAGATGGAATTGCCCTAAGAATCCTAATTCTAGAGAGAAGAGGGAGCTTCTCTCTCTAGAAACTAAATTACATGATGCTAAGCTACAAACAATTGCTCCCTCCTTACCCAAGCTTGAATTTTGCATGAAACAGCATTAGAAATGAGTTAGGTTGGGCCCAAAGTGCTTCAGAAATCGCTGGGGGCGATTTCACTTTAGTGGGCCACGAGCAGTATCGGCACGCACGCGTACATGGCACGTTCATGCCCCTGAACATGAAGTAATATATGTCAAATTTTATATCATTTCGAAACCCCGGATGTTAACTTCCCAACGCAACTAGAACCGCCTCATTTGGACCTCTGTAGCTCAAGTTATGGTCGATTGAGTGCCAGGAGGTCAGGCTTGACAACTTTACAGTTCCTTCATTTCTTCATGAGTTCTCCCACTTTGCATGATTTTTTCCTTACTTCTTCCACCCAATACTTACCTTATGAACCTGAAATCACTTAAAAAACATATCAAGGCATCGAATGGAATTAAAGTGAATTAAAATCACCAATTTTAGGGCCTAAAAAGCATGTTTTCACATTTAAGCACAATTCAAGGGAGAATTATAAAACCATGCTATTTCATTGAATAAATGTGAGAAAAGGTGATAAAATCCCCCAAATTAAGCACAAGATAAACCATAAAATTGGAAAACACTTATAATGGAAAACAAAAATTAAACTAACTAACTAAAAGAAATGGTGCTATATGATACTTGGTAGTGTTGGATGATGTTTTAAGAGTGGAAAGAAAAGAAGAGAAAAGAGAATAAGGAAAGAAATGGAAGGAGGAGAAGAAAAGAAGGTGAGTGAAACAGAGCAATCCACGCGTGCGCGTCATGTGCTCGTAAGCGTGGATTGATGAAATGGAAGCGACGCGTACGCGCGGCTGACGCGTACGCGTGCATGGCAAAGTAGAGAGTCAACGTGTACGCGCAAGGTACGCGTGCGCATGCCTTTGCGTGAAGTACGCGTGCGCGTGGATGGTGCTCTGTTTTTTTTCAAAATTTTTCTATGCTTTTGCACCAAACCAAGCATTCCAAACCTCCAATCAGCTACCAAAACATCATAAAACCTTATTTGACCTACTAGGGTCCCAAATAAACTCAACTAAGTAAACAAAACATGAAATTAAACCTAAATTACCAATATTTACAAAGAGAAAAAGGGAAAGATGTTACCATGGTGGGGTGTCTCCAACCTAGCACTTTTATTTATTGTCCTTAAGTTGGACTTATGGGGAGGTCCTTATCAAGGTGGCTTGTGCTTGAATCTATCCTTGAACATCCACCAATGCTTGGACTTCCATTGTGCTTCATCATTCAGAGTTAATAACTCCAAGCTTTGATGGAGTTCTTCACAAACCATGGGCTCCCAAAGTTGATCTTCTTCTTGTAATCCAGGGTCCCACACTTTGTTTTTACACCCGTCTTGAAGTTGACTCTCATTATTAGCCTATCCGGGTGGTGAACAAGGTGAATTCTCTATAAAGTGACCAACAATCCTTCTAGACCCATCTAGGTGAGCACTACTCCAAGCTTTATATCTCATGTTTGATGCATTAACCATAACGAGCCTTGATTTGCAATGCCAACCACGAAACATCTTTCTTTTACGCTTCATCCCACAAAGCATCCTAAGTTGGCCATCTGTTTCAAGCAAACCATATTCAAGTGGGATAATAAAGCTAATAGAAATGAGTTTTACCCACTCAAATGAACGTGTACATGGCAACCTAGGCAAAGGTTATTCCAAGGGTCTTGACAAAGCATATTCAATTCCCATCATTCTCTTTCTAAGGACTTCCACCTCTTCACAAGATCTCTTAATTTCAATCCATTGTTTGACAATTTTATCTAAACATTTTCCCTTACTCAAATCACAAATGGGAGGACAAGAGAGATTTACCTCCACATTGCTTTCCATCTCTTTGGGAGAAGGTTCTTCATGTTCAAAGGATTTTTCACCACTAAGACTTGATGCTTGATCTCCATCACCAAGGGAACTCAATTCTTGCTCTATCCCATCCAAGGCTTCATATGGAATATGCCTTGGAAGGTGTGCACTTTCCTCCCTAGCATCAATTTTAATCTTCTTGGGGGGATTTTCTTCAACTTTATGTTCCCAAGGAGGTTCCGCATCTCCTAAGTCTTCAACCATCTCTTCCTCTACTTCAACAATTATGGCTTCCTCCAATTGTTCCAATACAAAGCAACTTCCCTCATTCTCCACCAATCTCTCCTTCATGTTGTGCTCTTCATTTGATTATCCACATGTAGCCATAGGAGTTCCATGAGTGTTTAAGCATTGGGATGCTAAACGGATTACCACCTCGTCCAAGGTAGCCGTGATTGTTCTACGTCCCCCTACATCTCCTCTTGTCCTTAAACAAGAACATTAAGGGTGTCATCCATCGGAGGTTGGGGTGAATAGAAGGGTTCATCAATTTGGGGGGAGGATTCATAGTAGGAAGGTAGTTCTTCTTGGTAGAGTTGTGGTGGTCTAATGTTTTCCCTTCTTTCCATTTGTTGAACAACACACTCCATGGTTGCTTGAAATTGATCCAATGCTTCCTTGAAACGATCCCTTGACTCTTGCTCCTCTTGGATATCATGAGTAGGATCATATGGCTCTTGTATTGATGGGCATGAATAATCTTCCATGGGAGGTTGTGGTAGAAAGTAGAATTCATCTTGTGGTTGAAAATTTACATGCATTGGAGGTGGTTCATCTTGATAATAGTATGGAGGGGTAGCTCTTGAAAATGTTGATGTTGGAGTGGTGGTGGCTCTATGTGTGGTTCATATGGCTCATATGGTTGTTGGTAGGATGGATATGGATTAGGGTCATATGAAGATGGTTGGTGAAAAGTGGCTTGTGAGTATGGTTGATGGCTATGTTGAGGATATGGCTCATAGGTGTGTGGTGGTGGTTCTTGGAAGTCACAAGGGGATTCACCATAACCATTGAATTAGTATGCATCATAGAATAGCTCTTCCTCATAGTGCATTGGTGGAGGTTGTTGCCAAGAGGATTGATCATATGCATATGGCTCCTCCCACCTTTGGTTATCCCATCCTTGATGCACATCTTCATTGAAGTTCCCATTTTCTACAACATAGTTGTAATCACACTCATAGCCAAAGTGAGAATTCATAGTGAAAAGTGAAAATAAGAAACAAAAGCTAACAAGAAATAATGAAAGAAAGTCCTAAAACTAGCAAAAACTAACAAGCAATTTAAAAATCAAGCTATTCACAATATATACAATAGCCAATAACATAGCACCATTGCAACTCCCCGGCAACGGCGCCATTTTTTGATGAGAGGATTTTTGTGTGGTTTAGAATTTCACAAATGAAAGCTCGTTGTAAAGTATAGTTTCTAAACCAACAATAGTCCTTTCATACAAAAATTTGTTTGTCACTAGTACAAACCCCTAAAATCTATAAACCGAAGTATTTAACCTCGGGTCGTTCTCCCTAGGAATTGCAACAAAGTGCCTTGTTATTGGTTATGGAGCTATGTTTGGGGTTTTTGAAATATTAGACATGAAAGGTAAATGGCAATGAAAATAAACTAACAACTAGAAAGCTCTTGACAAGGAATGAGAATTAGAAGTCCTATCCTAGTTATCCTCCTCAATTGTGACCAGAATTATCCATTGCTACCACTTAGTTAACCTCTAACCATGGAAGAAAGTCAAGTAGATGAATTAACTTGATTCCACAAGTCCTAGCCAACTCCCAAGGGAAAGACTAGCTTTAGTGGTATCCAAATCAATTAGCAACGTCTAATTATCAATCAACACGGAAATTAGATAACTCAAGCGTCACTAATTACTCTACCAAAGCCAAGAACACTAAAATTTACACTAAAATCCAACCAAGCATTTTATCAAACACTTGGAAGGCATAAAAATGAAACATGATAAATTGCAAGGAATGTAAATCTACACTACTCAATTGCAAGGAATTAAACAACAACAAAACCAAATCAACAATAAAGGAACATGAATTATAATTTGAATTGAATTGAAAATAGAAGAACAAAAATACATCAACATAAAAGTAGAAAATTACATGAATTAAATATAAAACTAGAAAAGGGAAAGGTAGAAGAAGAAGTATTGTAAAAGGAAGAGTAAATCAAAGCATGAATTAAACCTAGATCTAAGATGGAATTGCCCTAAGAATCCTAATTCTAGAGAGAAGAGGGAGCTTCTCTCTCTAGAAACTAAACTACATGATGCTAAGCTACAAACAATTGCTTCCCCTTGCCCAAGCTTGAATTCTACATGAAATAGCATTACAAATGAGTTGGGTTGGGCCCAAAGTGCTTCAGAAATCGCTGGGGGCAATTTCACTTTAGTGGGCCACGAGCAGCATCGGCTTGCACATGTATATGGCGCGTGCGCACCCCTGAACGCGAAGCAACAGATGGAAAATTTTATATCATTTCGAAGCCCCGGATGTTAGCTTTTCAACGTAATTAGAACTGCCTCATTTGGAATTATGTAGCTCAAGTTATGGTTGATTGAGTGCCAGAAGGTCAGGCTTGACAGCTTTACGGTTCCTTCATTTCTTCATGAGTTCTCCCACTTTGCATGCTTTTCTCCTCACTTCTTCCACCCAATACTTGCCTTATGAACCTGAAATCACTTAACAAACATATCAAGGCATCAAATGGAATTAAAGTAAATTAAAATCACCAATTTTAAGACCTAAAAAGTATGTTTTTTCACATTTAAGCACAATTCAAGGGAGAATTACAAAACCATGCTATTTCATTGAATAAATGTGGGAAAAGGTGATAAAATCCCCCAAATTAAGCACAAGATAAACTACAAAATTGGGGTTTATCAGGGATCAAACAAGGAGATCAGGAGAGTTTCCGCAGCTACATGGAAAGATTCAACAAAGCATGTCTGGACATACAAAGTCTACCAACTGAGGCCGCCATTATGGGTCTCATCAATGGCTTGCGAGAGGGACCTTTTAGCCACTCTATATCAAAAAAATATCCCACATCTCTAAACAAAGTGCAAGAACAAGCAGAGAAGTACATCAACATGGAGGAAAACTCTCGACTATGAGAGACCTCAAAATCCGGATTCTCCAACTCCTCCCGAAATAAAGACAAAGAATTCAAGAAAAAAGAGGATCAACATGGGGAAAAGATCAAAAAATACCACAATTATACCCCTCTTCGGGTGTCTCTTGTGGATGTCTACAGAGAAGTTTGCCATACTGAAAAGATACCACCAGCTCAACCACTCAAAAGCAAAAAAGGAGAAGGAAATCGGGCTGAATATTGTGAATTTCATAGAAAAAAGGAGGAGGAAACCGAGCTCGAATCTATGGACATTCCACCAACGAATGTTTTGACCTAAAAAATATCATAGAAAAACTGGTAAGAGAAGAAAAGTTAGATCGGTATTTAGCCAGTCGAGTAGACGATCCAAGAAAAAGAAGAAGGGACGAAGATGTCGGACGGTCTGAACGACCACCCCGTTTGCCCGAGAGACATGTTCACATGATACACGGAGGATTCACGGGAGGAGGTATCTCCAAATCATCTCGCAAAAGACATCTTAAAGATGTATATCATGTCGAGGGAAAAGAGGAAGCACCCGACATCCACACAATCACTTTTACCAAAGAAGATGCAGCTGGCATTATCTCGGGACATGACGATCCCATGGTCATCACTATCATATTGGCCAATGAAAATCTCCACCGCACATTAGAAGACCAAGGAAGCTCGGCCGACATCTTGTTCAAAACTGCATTCAACAAACTCGGCCTGGAAGAAAAGGAGCTCAGAGGATATCCAAACAGCCTGTTTGGGCTGGGAGATACTCCAATCCAACCACTGGGGTACATCTCATTACACACGACTTTTGGAAAAGGAAATCGGTCAAGGACACTCAATATAGATTACATCGTGGTCAACGTAAGTTCAGGCTACAATGCTCTAATAGGTTGGACAACATTAAATCAACTCGGCGCAGTAGTCTCAACTCCACACCTGTGCATGAAATTCCCAACCACAGAAGGAATAGCTACAATAAAAGCAGATCAGAAGACGGCACGCCGCTGTTATAACGAAAGCCTAAACCTTAGGGGCAGAGGAGAAGAATTCCATACCATCGAACTTGGTGGAGTTCGAGGAAGGGAAGAACTACGTCCACAACCTGAAGGCGAAGTAGAAAAAATCCAAATCGGAGATGTCCTAGACAAAACAACCAACATTAGAACAATCCTACAAGGAGATATAAAGGAATCACTCGTACGGTTCTTACGAGATAACATCGACCTCTTTGCATGGAAGGCCGCAGACATGCCAGGCATAGACCCTAAGTTAATGTGCCATAAGCTGGCAGTCTACCCAGGATCTCGGCCAATACAGCAGAGGCATAGAAAGCTCGAACCAGAATGATCCCAAGCTGTGGAAGAGCAGAAACAAGCCCTATTGGATGCAAGATTCATAAGAGAAGTCAAGTACCCACTATGGTTAGGTAACGTCGTCTTGGTGAAAAAATCAAATGGGAAGTGGCGGATGTGCACCGACTACACTGATCTCAACAAAGCCTGCCCAAAAGATCCATATCCACTCCCAAGTATCGACGGTCTGGTGGATGCCTCCTCTGGATACAAATACCTCTCATTTATGGACGCTTACTCAGGATACAATCAAATCCCGATGTACCCACCCGATCAAGAAAAAACTTCATTTTTAACCCCAAAAGCGAACTACTGCAACATCGTCATGCCTTTCGGACTAAAAAACGCAGGAGCTACTTATCAGAGATTAATGAATAAGGTCTTTACAGACCACATCGGGAAAATCATGGAAGTCTATGTGGACGACATGTTAATAAAGACACAAAGTGAAGAGACGTTACTGTCCGACCTAACCCAAGTATTCGACACTATAAGAAGACATGGCATGCGACTTAATCCTGCAAAATGCACCTTCGCAGTAGAAGCTGGCAAATTCTTGGGTTTTATGCTCACACAAAGAGGAATCGAGGCAAATCCAGATAAATGTCGGGCCATACTCGACATGAAGATCCCGACTTGTGTCAAAGAGGTACAACAACTCAATGGAAGGTTGGCAGCCTTGTCCAGATTTCTAGCTGGATCGGCAATAAGATCTCTCCCCTTCTACGCCATTCTAAGAAATAAAAAAAGTTTTGAATGGACAACGGAGTGCGAGCAAGCTTTCCAAGATTTCAAAAGATTCCTGGGACAACCACATATTCTAACTCGCCCACGGGAAGGAGAACCACTTATATTGTACCTCACAGTAGGAAAACGGGTAGTAGCCTCAGCACTGGTCTGAGAAGATGACAATGGACAACAGCCCATATACTTCATCAGCAAAGCACTACAAGGGTCTGAGCTGAACTACCAAAAGATAGAAAAATTCGCCTATGCCCTCATACTAACATCTCGACGACTTCGCCCATATTTTTAAGCCCACACCATTAGGGTTCGGACCAACCAACCCATAAAAGGGATTTTACAGAAAACAGACTTAGCAGGCAGAATCTTGCAATGGGCAGTCGAGTTGTCCGAGTTTGACCTTCAATACGAAGCTCGAACAGCCATCAAATTGCAATATCTGGCCGACTTCATTGCAGAATTTATAGACACCCCGAAAATCCCTATAAAATGGAATCTCTGTGCAGATGGTTCCTCAAATAAAACTGAAAACGGTGCGGGTGTGATTGAAAGCAACCAGGGAACCCAAATCGAACTTTCTCTCAGATTCGGGTTTTCTACCTCAAACAACCAAGCTGAGTATGAGGTGCTACTAGCTGGTTTGAAGCTGGCTAGGGAGGTTGGAGCTCAAAAACTTACCATCTTCAACGACTTACAAGTAGTCACTTCACAAATAGCAGGAAGCTACCAAGCTAAAGATCCCACCACGAAAAGGTACCTGGACAAAACCAATAAACAGCTCGAACAACTCGGGAAATATGAGCATACCCCGAGAACAGAATGCCCGAGCTGATGCACTCTCAAAACTAGCCAGCACAAAACCAGGGGGCAACAATAGAAGCCTCATCCAGGAAACGCTACAGAACCTGTCAATCTCGGAAGAAGAAAAAGTCCTAGCCATAACATGTCGGGATCAAGGATGGATGACTCCCATAATTAACTATCTCAAAACAGAAACACTCCCTACAGATGAAAAGGAGGCAAAGAGGTTAAAACGGGAGGCATAATACTACGCTATCATAAACAATACTCTATACAAAAGAGGGATTTCAATACCATTGTTAAAATGTGTGTCGACTTCCAACACAAAGGAAGTTTTAGAAGAAGTACACAGTGGCAACATCTGTGGCAATCATCTTAAAGCACAGGCACTTACCAAAAAAGTACTCCGGGAAGGATTTTATTGGCCAACTCTACAAAAAGAAGCCACAGAGTTCGTAAAGACTTGTCCACCATGCCAGAAACACGCCAATTTTCACATCGCCGTGCCAAAAGAACTCATCACCGTAACCTCACCTTAGCCATTCGCAAAATGGGGACTCAACCTTCTCGGACCTTTCCCTCAAGGATCAGGACAAGTCAAATTCCTCAGAGTAGGGGTAGACTATTTCATAAAATAGATTGAGGAAGAACCCCTAGCTAACGCCATTGCTCAAAGAAGTCGAAAATTCCTATATCGAAACATTGTCACAAGGTTTGGGGTCCCACACTCCATCACCACGGACAATGGCACTCAATTTACAGATACAGGCTTCAGAAAATTGGTGGCCGATTTGAACATAAAATACCAATTTACATCCGTAGAACACCCCAAGGCCAACGGACAAGCGGAAGCTGCTAACAAAGTCATATTGGCCGGGTTAAAACGGAGATTACAGGATGCAAAGGGAGCCTGGGCCGAAGAGCTCCCACAAGTCCTATGGGCATATCGACCAATGCCACATTCTACCACAAAGGAAATACCTTTCCGACTAGCCTACGGAACGGAGGCAATGATCCCAGTGGAGGTCGAAGAAGGGTCGCCCAGTGTGATCCACTATAATGAAGAAGCCAACTCCCAACTTCAAAGGGAAGAACTCGACCTACTTCCAAAAATTCGAGAAAGAGCTTGGATCAAGGAAGAGGCATTAAAACGTCGAACGGCTTCAAGATACAATAAAAAGGTAGTGTCACGAGGCTTTGCCGAGAACGACCTCATCCTAATCCGAAATGATATCGGAACAACTTAACCGGGAGAAGGAAAGCTGGCAGCAAACTGGAAAGGACACTACCGAGTCATAGAAGTACTTGGAAAGGGCTACTACAGACTGTCCGAACTCGAAGGGCGAGAGCTTCCTCGGTCATGGCACGCCTGCAACCTAAGAAGGTACTAAAGTTGAAGGTAATAAAGAGCTTAGGATAAGGTGCACTCTTTTTCCTGAAAAGGTTTTTTAATGAGGTGCCAAGCCATGATCTACAAATTGCCCGACTTAAAGGGATAAAACTCCTACATGTATATATTTGCATTTTCTTTTGAATAAAGTTTTTTAGATTTTCTACAAATTCTCAAGACGCATTAGTCTGAAACGCTAAAAAATTCATTGCCCGATTATAAAGCTACAAGATCGGTAGAAAGTGAAGATCAAATTCACCGTCCACAATAAAGACCAAAGAAGATAAAAACCGAATTCATCAAAAGGTCGACCAAATAAGGATCAAACCCAACTTCGACAAAATCGGCAAAGATGAAAACAGAATAATGCAAGAAGTTATCAAAAGTGATCCATAGAAAGGACCTGACAAGGTCTTAATAAAATGGGTTGCTAAAAATAACTTAAAAGACAGGCCAACATAAAGAAGTCGGACTAGTCGACCACAATAACCAAAGTTATAAAAAGTCAATCCCTGGAAAGAGGCCTGGCCAGCCCTAAAAAAGAGGATTACTAGAAATAACTTAGAAGAGACCGACGTGATGAAGTCGGCCTCCCACAAACAAGTTATAAAAAGTAATCCCTAAAAGAGACCTGACAAAGGTCCAAAAAGAGGATTACTAGAAATATCTTAGAAGAGACCGACGTGATGAAGTCGGCCTCCCACAAACAAGTTATAAAAAGTAACCCCTAAAAGAGACTTGGCAAAGGTCCAAAAAGAGGATTACTAGAAATAACTTAGAAGAGACCGACATGATGAAGTCGGCCTCCCACAAACAAGTTATAAAAAGTAATCCCTAAAAGAGACCTGACAAAGGTCCAAAAAGAGGACTACTAGAAATAATTTAGGAAGGACCAACGTAAAGAAGTCAGTCCAAAAGCCTTAAACGTTATAAAAAGTAATTCCTAACAGAGACCTAACAAAGGTCCGAACAAAACGGAATACTAGAAATAACTTCAGACAGAAGTGAGGAAGTCGACATACAAAGTTGGACCCAAACATCCACAACCTCAAAAGAATCAAGCCACAAGTATGAAAATACAAAGGCAATCAAAAGAGGTCGGACAACAAGGCTCCAACACCCCCAAAAACCTAAAAAGGTTCCAGACAGATGCAGACAAACATATTATGAAAAGCACAAGTTATAATAATAACAAACCCAGGAGGCTACCAAAAGTCAGCCCCAAGAGCTTGAGAAACTACTTTGTTTTTCAAAATAAAGTTGCTAAAAAAGCAACTAAAGAGTATCAAGAAGTCCGAACTACCAATTAACAAAATATAAAAGTTCAAAGCCCACAAGCCGAGCTATATACACAAACATCCAGAATAATCATTGAGGATCTGAAGATTTCTCAGCTGCATCAACACGGGGCGAAGGAGGACGAGTCTGAAGAGGCACTGCATCCACTGTCCCATCATCCCAGTTCAAAATTTGACAATCAGGATCCGACTCGGGACGAATAACTGCAGGGGGTGAAGAAGTCGGCACAACCGAGACCTTGGCAGAAGGCACAGGAGCAGGATCAACATCATCATCAGGGTCATCAGGGACAATTTTACCGTCCCTCACAATGTTGTCCAAGCTGAAGAGAGTAAGATCGAGCTCAGGTGCAAGAACTCGAACCTGCTCCTTCAGGTTCTCATAAGCGGCATTAACGCTGCCTACAAGGTGACCCTGGAGCTCGGCATAGTTAGCTCGGGCAGACTCCAAATCCTCACTGAGATGCATCATCTCCCTATAGGTCGTGACATAGCTCTCCTTGTGCTTCAATGCCGTGTCTTCAGCCAACTTAGCAGAAGCTGCCAAGGCAATAGAACTAGCCTTTTCACCTTCCAATTCTTTCTCCAACTTGGTCACCTTCACCTCAAGCTCCTCCTTCAAACCCTTCATCCGATCGAACTCCAACTTGGCCTCCTTCATAAAGGCCTTTGTAGCGTGAATGGGAAGATCCTGGACAGTCCGATATAAAGCCCCCATGTGTGCCATCTTAATGCTACTTCGAGTAATAAAATCCAGATGGCGAAGAAGAGAAACATCGTCAGTAGGGATGGTACCATAAGGACTGATTTGCTGGTCGACAAACTCGACAGCATCGAAGTCAGGGGCATCAAGGTTAAAGGGCTCAGCTGTCTTCTGCTTTTTCGGAGGAGGAGCGCCAGAGGTAGCGACAAAAGCCTGTGGAGGATCAACCAAATGAACCTGAGGAGTAGGGATCATCCTCCTTGGTCCAGGAGAGCTCGGTATGGATGGCTTCGACTGAACTTGAGAGGACCCCTCCCCGGCCACCTTGGCCGAGATGTTCTGAGCTGCAGTAGCTTTCCTCGCCTTCTTAAAGGCCTTCATAGAGTCATTGTTTTTCACCATCTCTGGAAAAAACACAAAGATTGTTACAAATTGAGACAAAAAGAACAAAGCTCGACAAAAAGGAAACAAAATGAAAACAAGATAAGACAACCACTATCCAACTCAGCTCGGAGAAGCGAAGGATCCCCTAAAAACCTTTTTGTGTCAAGATAAGGAGGCTGTCCCCAGTTCTCCTCCAACATGTTAACAAAGGCCTGTTCGACCTCATCCAACATTTTCCACGTATACCTCGACACTACAACATTCTTTTGCCACTCTAAAGGAAAAGCGGGCTCGTCGTTCTCATCCAGAAAAAAAGGACGAGCTCCTTCAACAGCTCGAACCTTAAAGAAATAATTCTTGAAGTCTCTAAAAGACTCATCATACATCGAAAAAACTTTCTTTCCTTGGGCAGACCGAAAAGAAACCCAGGAAGCTTTCTTTTTGGCAAAAATCCCAGGCTTGGTCAAAACGAAAAGGTAAAGAAAGAGAGTTTGAGAAGGCTTAACGCCCAATTCCTGACGCAACAACTAGAAAATATTAACAAAACCCCATGAATTCGGATGAAGTTGGGATGGAGACACATTGCATGACCACAACAAATTGGTTTCAAAGGCAGTAAAGGGAAAGGTAATGCTCATTTGACTAAAGAAATAGTCGTAGGCATAAAAGAAAGGACGTTCCCCCTGGACTGAAGTCGGGAAACAGACCCTCTCATCAGAATCAGGTGCTACTAGCTCATAATTTTTCTCCTGCTCCCGATTACTACAAATCCTGTGATGTTTTCTCAGCTCCACACAGAATTCAGAATTTACCACAGAAACACACATCAACACGAGGGAGTCCAGCCAGTCCGACATACCCTCAGGGACTCTGGAGGAGGTCTCGACAATATTTTTGTGAGACGACATAGGTCAACTAAAATCCTACAGTAAGAAAAAAGAAAAAAGGGGTTACTGATCAAACAGCTCGAGCAAGTTAAAAAAGAGCAACTCGGGCATAAAAGGATACAACTCAAACCGAAGCACATAAGTGGCAAGAAGGCAGACAAAGCAACAAAAGGAAACCCCAGGACCCACACTAAAGATCCAGGAGCATCCTTTGGAGGCAGTTATGGTACAAGGACTCAAGAAAACCTACAAGCCTACACCTCTACACATCCTAACAGGAAGATAATAACCCTTTTTCAACAAAAGCGACACTATGAGAAGAAAGCCACGAGCTACAAAATCAAATAAAGTAATCCATATAACTACCTTCCAAACTCACAGTCTCAGCTTATTAACAAACGAAACTACCAAGCAACAACACGTATCAAGAAGAATAAGTCATCAAAGACGCCACCTTTTTCAGAAAAATAAATCCCCCCCAAACAAGCAACAAGCAACTAGAAAAATCATTACTTTCTACAAATATTCACCAGCAAAATTACCGACATGGCGAAAGTTATCAAAGGAGAAATCTTTTGGGAAAGTAAATAGGTTCATAAAAGCCTCAGTAACAACACACTTCACACCAAAATCAACCATAACAACATAAAAAGGTTCAAGCTTTCCAACATGCATTCAAGCAAAATCAAAACTTTACCAAAAACCGAATGCAAAGCGCCGAAGGAGGTAAAGAAGTGGAAAGAAGAAACAAACCTTAAAAAAGGTGAAAGCTTCGAAGAAAGTGAAGACGGAAAGATAGAATCCAAAATCGCTTTCCAAAACAAAGAAAGCGCCAGCAATCACTAAACAACATCGCAGAAAGAAACGTGAAGATGCAAAGTCTCAGGCAAAACAGAAAGGTAGAAAGAAAAGGGGAAGTTACAGAAAAGAAACAGAGAAGAAAAACCATTTTTGTGAAAGAGTTCAAAATAGACGTGGAAGGCAGCATTAAAAGAATTAATGAGGATAATTAAATCCTCGCTCATTCCTAAAGCAAGGAGACGCGCGTTTTCAAAAGAATGAAAATTCAAAAAATGTTCCGCATCCAAAGGAGAAAGAAGAAGTTGACAAAATGCTCGAGTTCGGCTTCACTAGAAGGATCGAAGTCCTAAAACTAAGACTCAACCTCAAAAGAAAGACCGAGCTCGAGCAGAGGCACTGTTCATACCCTGGGTCGAGCTGTCCGACCCGGGGTGTTTAACAACAAGACGACCGACCTCTTCAGGTCAGACTATCCGACCTCTTCTCAAAGAGCTCAGCCAAGTTGCCAAGAAAGCCCAATAAAGGGCCCAGATAGAGGAACACGACCCAAATCCAAAGGCAGCCAAAGCCTATGGAGATAAGGGCGGTTCCCTTGAAGATAAGATGACTTCACTCAAAGATAAGATAAGATAAGATAACTATCTTATCCCCAGAAAGGTCATCCTCTACTATTATAAATACACTGGAGCACCCAGGTTTAACTCATACTCTGATTCTACTAAAAACCTGCTTAATACCCCTTGCTAACTTAAGCATCGGAGTCCCTTGCAGGTACCACCACCCTCCGGTGAAAAAGGATCAGCATCACCAAGTCCAACAAGTCGGACGCAGCGGCTCCGGCCACCATCCACAAGTCAGACACATCCGCGCCGACCAACACAGAAGATCTCATCCGAGATCAACCTATAGTTTCAGGTAACCCTCGGAACAATTATGTAGGTTGTTCTCTAGGGAGAGAAGCTCTCCCCCTCTCTCTAGAATTAGGGTTCTTTAATTTAATTTCTTGTAATTTCTACTTTTAATTCTTTTTTCCATTTACTTTTCCTTGTCATTTATTGTTATTGCTTCTTGTTCTTCTTCATCTCTCTTGTTATTTCCTTTCTTTTGCCATTTTTATGTTATGAACACTCTATGTTAATTTTACTTTCAATTAATGCAATTTATATTTCTATGTCATTTATTGCTTTCTTTAGTTGTTATTGTTATTTTCTTGCTTTGGTAGCTTTAGAATTTATTTTGATGCATTTTAATATTATTTTATTCTCATGCTCACCAAGTGTTTGATAAAATGCTTGGCTTAGTCTTTTCTTAGTTTTTCTCCACTCTTGGCTTAAAATAGTTGACTTTGGTGTCCCTTGAGTCATTGATGTCCATGCTTGTTTGATATATTAGAGTGAGTTAGTTGATTTGGTTTCCCTTGACTCTATGTGACCCCTTAGTGTTGACATAGGACTTAGGAATTGAAATTAACTATGCCTATTTGACTTATCTTCGATGTAAGGTTGACTAAGTAGGATTAACTCTTCATAATCATCATCTGTTTGTGGTCAATGGCTAGGATAGGTAGCCTTAGTCCTCAATTACTTGCCAAGAGGTTTCTTGCTTTTGAAGTTTTATTGCTTTGACTTTTACTTGCTTTCATTTACTTTCTTGCATGCTAAGTTACTTTCTTGCCATTTCTTTTCCTTGCATTTAATTGCTTTAGCTTTTATTGCTTTGATGTTTAATTTCTTGCACGTTTAATTCCTTGGTTGAGAAATTGGGTGTTTGGGTGGAATTGAGTTGTGGATGTCCATTCCGCATTGTGTGAGATTAGTTGATTGATTTGGTTTCCATTGACGCTAGTCTTTCACTAAGTAATTAGTGAGTTGACTAGAACTTATAGATTGAGATCAATTACGTCTTTTGACTAATTATCAAGGAGGATTGATTGATTTGGATTGATTCCACACAATTACCATGTTTGTGGTCCACAACTAGGATAGGAAACCTAGATTACCCAATTCTTGCCAAGTGTCCTTAATTGCTTTCTTTTCAATTCCTTGCATGATCATTTACTTTTTTGCTATTTACATTTCTTGCTCTCTTGCTTTCATTCCCAATTCCCCATGCTCTCTCTCACATAGCCAATAATTGTACACTTCATTGCAACTCCTAGGGAAGATGACCCGGGAGCTAAATACTCTCGGTTTATATTTATTTTGTATTGGATTTAACATTTGATAGTGAGAATTCATTGTTGGTTTGGACTATGCTACCAACAAATTGATGCTTTTCTTGATTGATTCCGAACCATACAAAAATTCTCTCTTATCAACACTTTTTAAACGTCACATCATGGTGCATCATACTTTTTTCATAGAGTTACAATTCATGACTATTTCTCTTTTAGGCACTTTTATCCTAATTTCTTAGTCTTTTATACTTTCAACCCTTTTAAACATTGTTTTATGAAATATTTTACTTGTTTATTTTTGAAGACATAGAATCTTGTCCCAAGAGCTTTAGGCCATTCGGCCACTTCCTTCATCACATATACTTTGTATCAAACTTTCATACAAGCACATGTAGCACAATTTCATATAAGTATTGATGCATCAAGATAATTATGAATCATTCATTATCACCAAAGTTGTCATCAACCATCAAGGAAGGCACTTTATGCACATACAAGGCTTTGTAGGTAATCCTAATCGTTAACTTTTTGGTTAGCTTCCTCAAATCACCTTCTTAGCACTTCTATCCTCCAAAACACCCTAAATAAAGGCAACAAGTCAATTAGAAAAAATAAGCTTTATGTCCAAGACACTGAAGGGAAAGGGAGTGATTTCTCACCCTCTTTAGCTTGAGTCTTAGTGTGTGGATTCCTTAGGGTTCCTAGGACATGGCTGATGAATGGAAAATTGATGGTGTAGAATTTCACAAATGAAATCTCGTTGTAAGTATAGTTTCTAAACCAACAATAATCCTTTCATACAAAAATTTGGTTGTCACAAGTAACAAACCCCTACAAAAATAACCGAAGTATTCAAACCTCGGGTTGTTCTCCCTAGGAATTGCAATAAAGTGTTCTTGTTATTGGTTATGAAGTATGTTTAGGGTTTTTGAGGTAATAGACAAGAAATATAAATGGCAAAGGAAATAAACTAACAACAAACAAAGCTCTGGCAATGTATGAAAACTAGAAGTCCTATCCTCATTATCCTCCTCAATTGTGACAACAATTGTCCATTGCTCCCACTTAGTTAATGATGAGCGGATAATTTATACGCTTTTTGGCATTATTTTTACATAGTTTTTAGTATGATTTAGTTAGTTTTTAATATAATTTTATTAGTCTTTAAATAAAAATCACATTTCTGGACTTTACTATGAGTTTTTGTGTTTTTCTGTGATTTCACGTAATTTCTGACTAAAATGGAAGGACTTGAGCAAAAATCTGATTCAGAGGTTGAAAAAGGACTGCAGATGCTGTTAGATTCTGACCTCTCTGCACTCAAAGTGGATTTTCTGGAGCTACAGAAACCCAAATGGCGCGCTTTGGAACGTAGACATCCAGAGATTTTCAGCAATATGTAATAGTCCACACTTTGCCCAATATTAGATGACGCAAACTGGGGTTTAACGCCAGCTTTTTGCCCTATTCTAGCGTTAAACGCCAGAAACAAGTTGCAAAGCAGAGTTAAACGCCAAAAATAAGTTACAAACTGGTGTTCAACTCCAAGGAAGACCTCTACACATGAAAGCTCAATGCTCAGCCCAAGCACACACCAAGTGGGCCCGGAAGTGGATTTCTGCATCATTTACTTATCTTTGTAAAGCCTAGTAACTAGTTTAGTATAAATAGGACTTTATACTATTGTATTTACATATTTTTTTCATCTCTGGTTAGTCTTCGACTAATTTTGTGTTCTGAGATCATATTTTACACGTTTAGGGGGCTGGCCATTCGGCCATGCCTGGACCTTGTTCTTATGTATTTTCAACGGTAGAGTTTCTACACACCATAGATTAAGGTGTGGAGCTCTGCTGTTCCTCATGAATTAATGCAAAGTACTATTGTTTTTCTATTCAACTCAAGCCTATTTCTTCTCTAAGATATTCATTCGCACACAAGAACATGATGAATGTGATGATTATGTGACGCTCATCATCATTCTCACCTATGAACGCGTGCCTGACAAACACTTCCGTTCTACATGAAAACAAGCTTGAATGCATATCTCTTAGCCTCCTGATCTATGATCAGAGTCTTCGTGGTATAGGCTAGAATTATTGGCGGCCATTCTTGAGATCCAGAAAGTCTAAACCTTGTCTGTGGTATTCCGAGTAGGATCTGGGAAGGGATGGCTGTGACGAGCTTCAAACTCGCAAGTGCTAGGTGTAGTGATAGACACAAAAGGATTACTAAATCCTATTCTAGCATGATCGAGAACTGACAGATGATTAGCCGTGCGGTGACAGCGCATTTGGATCATTTTCACTGAGAGGACGGGATGTAGCCATTGACAACAGTAATGCCCAATATACAGCTTGCCATGGAAAGGAGTATGAATGATTGGATGAAAGCAGTAGGAAAGCAGAGGTTTAGAAGGAACAAAAGCATCTCCATACGCTTATCTGAAATTCTCACCAATGAATTACATAAGTATTTCTATCCTATTTTATATTTTAATTATATTTTAATTATCAAATCTCCATAACCAATTGAATCCACCTGACTGAGATTTACAAGGTGACCATAGCTTGCTTCAAGCCGACAATCTCCATGGGATGGACCCTTACTCACGTAAGGTTTATTACTTGGACGACCCAGTGAACTGACTGGTTAGTTGTGCGAAGTTGTGACAAAGAATTAAGATTATGAACGTGCATATTAAGTTTTTGGCGCCGTTACCAAGGAATTAACGATCATGATTTCGTGCACCAGTTAACCTCTAACTATGAAGGAAAGTCAAGTGGATGAATTAACTTGATTCCACAAGTCTTAGCCTAATCATGATGAAAGACTAGCTTTAGTGGCATTCAAGTTAATTAGCAACTTCTAACATTCAATCAACAAAGGAGTTTGATAAGTCAAGAGTCACCAATTACTCTACCTAGGCCAAGAGTAACAAAATCTAACTCATAACTAAAAGAGGCATTTCAACAAACACATATAAGGCAATAAAGGTAAACAACATGAATTGCAAGAATTAAAGAGAAATCTAACTACAAAGAAAATAGAACCATAATATAAAATCAAAGCAACATGAAAAGACATGGAAATCATAAATTGCATTGAAAGAGAAATAGAGATCTACATAAGAATTCATAAAGCAAAAGGAAAATTGAAGCAAGAGAAGAAGTAGATCTAGATCTAAGAAATTAACGTAAACATAATCCTAATTCTAGAGAGAAGAGAGAGCTTCTCTCTCTAAAAACTAACTTTCCCTCCAAAACTAAACTAAACTAAACTAATGTGATGTAATATGTAATGTGTGATGATTCCCCTTCAATCCTTGGGCTAAATAGCATGAGAGATGAGTTGAATTTGGGTCTGGAAAGCCCAGAAATCGCCTCCAGCGGATTCACTTTAAGTGGGTCACATGCAAGCACCGACGCGTGTGCGTGGGTCACGCGTATGCATCGCTTGAAAAATTGCTATCCACACGTACGCGTCATGTACGCGTACGCATCGCCTTGCGACGTCACTTTCCACGCGTGCGCGTCTACTGCGCGTGCGCGTCGATCTTAGCATCCCAAATCCTTGATTTTCCATGATTTCTCCACTTTGCATGCTTTTTTCTTCATTCCTTTGATCCATTCCTAGCCTTTTCAACCTGAAATCACTAACACACACATCAAGACATCTAATGGAATCAAAGGTGAATTAAAATTAACAATTAAGGGTCTAAAAAGCATGTTTTCACACTTAAGCACAAATTAGCAGACAATCATGAAACCATGCTATTTCCTTGGATAAATGTGAGTAAAAGGTCATAAAAATCCCCTATATTAAGCACAAGATAAACCCTAAAAATGGTATTTATCAACCTCCCAACACTTAAACAATAGCATGTCCTCATGCTATAATCAAGAAGGAAACAAAGGGTGTCAACATTTATTCAATGCAAACTAACTAAATGCAACCTACCTAAATGCAACTATCTAAATGAATGCAACTACTTAGTCAAAATAAATCAATTCACAAGAGAACATATATAGGCACAAGGGCTAAGGCAATAGCAAATCTAATCCACAATTGAATTGAATTATTGAAGATTTTTTTACAAACTTGCAAGAAAAGTGGTGATTTTAGGTGGAAACATGTAATTGAGCAATCGAACCCTCACCAGAAGTGTTTGCACTCTAGTCGCTCAAGTGTTTAGGATCGATCCACTCAATTCTCTCTTAATCATGCTTTCCAAGATTTGTTCTTCTCAACAAATATTTCATGCATGCATACAATTATCATGAGGTCTTTTCATAGGTTGTAATGGGGCTAGGGT
Organism: Arachis ipaensis; assembly: GCF_000816755.2. Classification (NCBI taxonomy): domain Eukaryota; kingdom Viridiplantae; phylum Streptophyta; class Magnoliopsida; order Fabales; family Fabaceae; genus Arachis; species Arachis ipaensis. The sequence goes on from NC_029785.2 coordinate 55,838,133, forward strand.
TAAGGTAGGATGCATATTTATTCAAGTGGACTTCAAATTTGAATCCTTGATAAGTTTAGACTTTCCACCTAACCTATGACATCCTATACAATTTTAAAGCTAACCTAACTACCCATTTTTCACTTTTTCACATACTCATGCATTTCCTTTTCATTTCACAACACTTATGCATTGATTCTTATTGAACTTTACTTTGGGACATTTTGTCCCCTTTTTATTTCTTTCTTTTTTCTTTTTCTTTTCTTTCTATTTTTTTCTTTTCTTTTGTTTTTCATATATATATATATATATATATATTTCTTTTTCTTTATCATTCATTTTTTTTCTTTTTTTTTCTTTTCAAACTAAAATATATACAAGAGCATCAATGCATATGATTTTACATTTAATTAACACATGAGTATGTACCCAATTTCTAAATATAGAAATACAAAACAAAAACACCCTTTCTCTCAACTAATGTCCCAAGTTTCTCCACACTTGAATGATACACACACTCACTAGCCTAAGCTAATCAAAGATCCAAATAAAGGACAATTATTATTTTTCGCTTTAAGGCTTGTAATGTGCTAATATTAAGAACAAGTGGGTTAATCGTAGGCTCAAAGTTGGCTAACAATGGT
>NC_029785.2:55839590-55846577 GCF_000816755.2 Arachis ipaensis
CTTAGGTTGTAATGGGACTAGGGTCAAGGTAGGATGCATATTTGGTTAAGTGAGCTTGAAATTTGAATCTTTGATAAGCTTAAACTTCCCACCTAAGCTATGACATCCTATACAATTTTAAAGCTAACCTAACTACCCATTTTTCACTTTTTCACATACTCATGCATTTCCTTTTCATTTCACAACACTTATGCATTGATTCTTATTGAACTTTACTTTGGGACATTTTGTCCCCTTTTTATTTCTTTCTTTTTTCTTTTTCTTTTCTTTCTATTTTTTTCTTTTCTTTTGTTTTTCATATATATATATATATATATATATTTCTTTTTCTTTATCATTCATTTTTTTTCTTTTTTTTTCTTTTCAAACTAAAATATATACAAGAGCATCAATGCATATGATTTTACATTTAATTAACACATGAGTATGTACCCAATTTCTAAATATAGAAATACAAAACAAAAACACCCTTTCTCTCAACTAATGTCCCAAGTTTCTCCACACTTGAATGATACACACACTCACTAGCCTAAGCTAATCAAAGATCCAAATAAAGGACAATTATTATTTTTCACTTTAAGGCTTGTAATGTGCTAAAATTATGAACAAGTGGGTTAATCATAGGCTCAAATTAGCTAACAATAGAAGATAAAAGGTAAGGCTATTTGGGTAAGTGATCTATTTGAAATGATGACCTCAATCATATAAATTCATGTTTACACAAAATAATGGACATAAAGAATAAAAAAAATCAAAGATTACAATCATAGAAAGAGACTAATGCACACAAGAAAGGAAAATAAGTGGTTATAAGATGTAACCACACCATTAGGCTCAAAACTCACAAGCTTGTGTTCTTAGCTCAAAACATGTTCCACAAGATATAAATCAAGTAAGTTCAATGAAATATTTTCACTCAAATCAATTGGAGTGCCCTATAGATAAATTTCTTGCAAAATTTCATTATTTTGACTAAGTTTATTATGTATACATATGCAAAATTAAGAAAATGAAACTAAAAATCCTAAAAACCTAAAATAAAATGCACAAGTGTTGGGATTAGAAACTTGTCACCCAAAAAACGCCGACTGGTCGGACGACCTCCTCACACTTAAAAGTCTGCACCGTCCTTGGTGCATTCAAAGATGAGCAAGGGGGTACGGTGACTCTTCGGATTGCCACCTCCAGCTGGTGGATCAACCGGTTGCTGCGTGTTCTTCCTCCTGCTTCCATTTTTGCTTATAATGATTTATCCTGAAAATAGAAAACAGGATAATGAGAAAAGTAAATGCAACAGCAAGGAAGCCAAAATTGTTGGAATGAGGTAAATCACTAGAAAGAAGTGATTGATTAATGTGATATTAATGGAAAATAGGTGTGTGGGTCCTAAATTGTGCGGTTTAGAACACACGCACAGTAGAATAAAAAGCCTTGCCACAATTTACATAGAAGCATGCACTTCACTCATTCTAGTGTGCTTGAAATACTCTAAACTTGTAGGTTAAGCAACCAAACAAGCGTTAAAGAGGCATGAAAGCATTCAAGCTAAAAACATATGGATGCATATGACCAAGAAACACAATGCATTAAGATAAATGCACAATATCCCTCAAGAAATTGCCTAATCAAAGAAAAGAATTCAAATCACATGGTGGCCAAATCATGCAATTCAAAAAGGTATAAAAGCTTGAAGGCAATTCTCATGTACTTGGTGTTCACAAAAGTTAAGCAAAACTAAGTAGAAAAATATAATCTCAATAAAAAATCCAACAATGGCAATTAAAAACAATGATGTTAAACTAACATCGCATAAATAAGCAGCAGCAAAAGACAGTAAGCAAGATTAATAATCCAACACTTATTATGAAAAATAGAAAATAAAATAAAAATTCAACTAATTAACTAACTAACTAGCTAAAAGACATGGTTATAAATGGTGTTTGGTAGTGTTGTATGATGGGTAATAGAAGGGAAGAAGAGAAGAGAAGAGAGAAGAAGGAAAGAAATGGAAAGAAGATGAGAAAAGGAGTGTGTGAAAGAAGGCGATCCACGCGTACGCGTGGGTGATGCGTGCGCGTGGAATGGTGAAATGGGGCGCGACGCGTACGCATGGGTTACGCGTACGCGTGCTTGGAAAATCAGAGAGACGACAAATGCGCGTCCTTCAATTCACGCCTACGCGTGGGTTAGTTTGCGCGTTTCGCACAGTGTTCGCGCGATGTTCGCGCAACTCCCGGAAAAATGGCTTGGGGGTGAAATTTTGGGATGCACGCGTATGCGTGGATGACGCGTGCGCGTGGATGGTCGAAAATGCTTGTGGCACGCGTACGCGTGGGGCACGCATGCGCGTGGGTTGCTGCTCTGTTTTTAAATTTTTTCTATGTTTTTTCACCCAACCAAGCATTCCAAACCTCCAAACAGCTACCAAAACACCCTAAAACCTTATTCAACATATTAAACTACCAACTAAACTCAACAAACAAAACAAAATATGAAATCAAACCTATTTTACCAATATTTACAAAAGAGAAAAATGAAAAGAGTTTATCATGGTGGGGTGTCTCCCACCACCTAGCACTTTTGTTTATTATCCTTAGGTTGGACTTATGGGGAGCTCCTCATCTAGGTGGCTTGTGCTTGAATTTATCATGGAACATCCACCAATGCTTGAATCTCCAATAGGCTCCATCTTTTAAAATTAATAACTCCAAGCCTTGATGGAGTTCCGCACAAGTTATGAGCTCCTAAAGTTGATCCTCATGTATTCCTAGATCCCATATCTTGTTTCTACACCCATCTTCAAATTGATCATCATTATCCCATTTGGGTGGCAAGCAAGATGAATTCTCAATGAAGTGGCCAAACATCGTCCTAGACCGATCTAGTTGAGCACTAGCCAAACCTTTGTATCTAAGCCTTGAAGTATCAACCAAAATGAGCCTTGATTTGCAACGCCAACCACGAAACATCCTCTTCTTACACTTCATCCCACAAAGTTCTCTAAGTTGTCCATCCGTTTCAAGCAAGCCATATTCGAGTGGGACAATAAAGCTAATAGAGGTGAATTTCACCCACTCAAATGTAGGATTAGATGACAACCTAGGCAAAGAAGCTTCCAAAGGTCTAGGCAAAATGCATGTAACTCCATTCCTCCTTTTTCTAAGGACTTCCACCTCTTCACAAGTTTTCTCAAATGTAATCCCTTGTTCAACAATTTCATCGAAGCCTTTTCCCTTACTTGAACTATAAATGGGAGGGTGAGAAAAATTTACCTCCACAACGCTTTCAAATCCACCGGGGGAAGGTTCTTTATGCTCAAAGGATTCTTCACCACTAAGACTTGATGCTTGATCTTCATTACCAAGGGAACTCAACTCTTGCTCTATCCCGTCTAATTCTTCATAAGGGATATGCCTTTGGGATTGTGCACATTCTTCCTTAGCATCAAATTCAATCATCTTGGAGGAGTTTTCTTCAACTCTATGTTCACATGGAGGTTTTGCATCTCCTAGGTCTTCAACTACTTCTTCCTTTTCTTCAACAATCCTAGCTTCCTCCAATTGTTCCAACACAAAGCAATATTTCTCATCATCCAATCTCTCCTTCATGTTATGCTCTTCCTTGGATTCTTCACATGTAGCCATGGGAGTTCCTTGAGTGTCCAAGCATTGGGATGCTAACCGGTTTACCACCTCGTCTAAGGCAGCTGTGAAATTTTGTACATCCCTTTTCATCTCCGCTTGCCCTTGAAGAAGAACACCAAGGATGTCATCCATTGGAGGTTGGGGTGGATGAGAAGGTTCATTATATTGGAGGAAGGGTTCATAATAGGAAGGTGGTTCATCATAGTAAGGATGTGGTGGTTCCATGTTCTCCATTTGTTCTTCTTGTTGCTCAACACACTCCAATCCATTATTCTCATGTTGAGATTCTATAATCCCCTTCAAACTACCCTCTTCAGTTGCTCTCCCGCAATCATCCGTGGACATGTGGTATGAGTCCCATGGATCTAACTTTTGACGGATGGTTGCTTGAAGCCAATCCATGGTTTTTTTGAGAGATGGACATTGATATTCTTCCATGGAGGGTTGTGGTGGAGAGTAGAATTCATCTTGTGGTTGAAAATTTCTGTACATTGGAGGTGGCTCATCTTGGTCATGGTATGGAGGAGGTGGTTCTTGAAAGTATTGAGGTTGGAATGGTGGTGGTTCTATATGTGGCTCATATGGCTTGAAAGGTGGTTGGTATGGTATATATGGGTTAGGGTCATATGGAGGTGTTTGGTAAAAAGGGGCTTGTGAGTGTGGTTGAGGATTATGTTGAGGATATGGCTCATAGGCATATGGTGGTAGTTCTTGAAAGTCACAAGGAGATTTACCATAACCATTAGATTGATATGCATCATAGAATGGCTCTTGTTCATAGTGCATTGGTGAGGGTTGTTGCCATGAAGATTGATCATATGCATATGGCTCCTCCCACCTTTGATTGTCCCATCCTTGATACACATCCTCATTAAAGCTTCCATTTTCTACAACATAGTTAGAACCAAACTCATAGCCAAAGTGAGAATTCAAAGTAGCAAGAGAAAATAGAAACAAAAGCTAGTAAGAAATAATGAAACAAAGTCCTAAAACTAGCAAAAACTAACAAGCAATCCAAGAATAAAGCTATTCAAAATATTCACATATATACAATAACCAATAACATAACACCATTGCAAGTCCCCGGCAACGGTGCCATTTTGATTAACGGAAAATTGATGGTGTAGAATTTCACAAATGAAATCTCGTTGCAAGTATAGTTCCTAAACCAACAATAATCCTTTCATACAAAAATTTGGTTGTCACAAGTAACAAACCCTATAAAAATAACCGAAGTCTTCAAACCTCACGTCGTTCTCCCTAGAAATTGCAATAAAGTGTTCTTGTTATTGGTTATGAAGTATGTTTGGGGTTTTTGAGGTAATAGACAGGAAATATAAATGGCAAAGGAAATAAACTAACAACGAACAAAGCTCTTGGCAAGGTATGAGAACCAGAAGTCCTATCCTCATTATCCTCCTCATTTGTGACAACAATTGTCCATTACTCCCACTTAGTTAACCTCTAACTATGAAGGAAAGTCAAGTGGATGAATTAACTTGATTCCACAAGTCCTATCCTAATCATGATGAAAGACTAGTTTTAGTGGTATTCAAGTTAATTAGCAACTTCTAATTATCAATCAACAAAGGAGTTTGATAACTCAAGAGTCGCCAATTACTCTACCTAGGCCAAGAGGAATAAAATCTAACTCATAACTAAAAGAGGCATTTCAATAAACACATAGAAGGCAATAAAGGTAAACAACATGAATTGTAAGAATTAAAGAGATATCTAACTACAAAGGCAGTAGATCCATAATAAAAAATCAAAGCAACATGAAAAGACATGGAAATCATAAATTTCATTGAAAGAGAAATAGAGATCTACTAAGAATTCATAAAGCAAAAGGAAAATTGAAGCAAGAGAAGAAGTAGATCTAGATCTAAGAAATTAACCTAAACCTAATCCTAATTCTAGAGAGAAGAGAGATCTTCTCTCACTAAAAACTAACTTTTCCTCCAAAACTAAACTAATGTGATGTAATGTGTAATGTGTGTTGATTCACCTTCAATCCTTGGGTTAAATAGCATCAGAGATGAGCTAGATTTGGGTCTGGGAAGCCCAGAAATCGCCCCAGCGGATTCACTTTAAGTGGGTCACGTGCGAGCACCAACACGTGCGCGTGGGTCACCCGTACGCGTTGCTTGACAAATTGCTATCCACGCGTACGCGTCATGTACGTGTACGCGTCGCCTTGCGACGTCACTTTCCACGCATGCGCGTCGATCTCAGCATCCCAAATCCTTGATTTTCTATGATTTCTCCACTTTGCATGCTTTTCTCTTCATTCCTTTGATCCATTCCTAGCCTTTTCAACTTAAAATCACTAACACACATATTAAGGCATCTAGTGGAATCAAAGGTGAATTAAAATTAACAATTAAGGGCCTAAAAAGTATGTTTTCACACTTCAGCACAAATTAGGAGACAATCATGAAACCATGCTATTTCCTTGGATAAATGTGAATAAAAGGTCATAAAAATCCCCTAAATTAAGCACAAGATAAACCCTAAAAATAGGGTTTATCAATGGCACATGAGTGAAATATGGTTAATCAAGAGAAATTTAATCTCTTGCTTAGTTTCTTGAGGCCATATGGCCAAGCATGCAGTGAAAGGAAAGGGAAGGCTTCTTACTATTTTAGCCTTGGATTCTTGATGTCTAGCCACTCCTTTAAATGCTCCTAATGTTGTCTTACTACGTAAGAAATGAACATCAATTCTCTTTACTCACCTTGAGGATTCTTGAAGAAATTTCACGAAGAGGATGAGAAAGGTGATCCTAGTTTTTTGCTTGCTTGAGAAATGGTAGAATGATGTTGAACTTAAGAGGGAAGAATGTATAAGTGCGAAGTTGATTTTCTCTCTTTTCTTCTCTCTTAGTCTTGGCCTCTGTTCTCTCTTTTCTCAAGATTTCTTTTCTCTTTTTTCACTTAGTAACTAAGGGTGTGGTAAAGGTTGAAAGTGAAATTTTTTTAAGGGGGAGGAGTTTCACACATTAAAAGGATGAAAAAATAAGGATGAATTTAACTCTATTTTTTTTTACTCATGTATTTATCTACTAATTACATTACTTGATCACTAAGATAAAAAATTAATTATGAGGGGGTAAAAGCATAGTTATCAGAACCGAACCGATAATCAATTCGGTGAGACTACTGGGTCACCGGATCACTAGTTCAACCGTTGGGTCACAAGTTGAACCGGTTGACTCGGTTATAATTAAATAATTATATAATATTTAATTTTTTTATACAAAATTAAGTTATTTTAATATTTTAATAATTTATTAATTAATTATATTAATCAAATATATATTGAAAAAGAGTTAATATTAATA